>NC_048565.1:64650437-64950437 GCF_013265735.2 Oncorhynchus mykiss
CGGGCTATTCTGCTTCCACTGGGCCTAGTCCTGGGGCCCTAGTTAAGGTCAACAGCACCATGAACTTTACCGCAGTACCAGGACATTTTAGCCCAAAACCTGGTTACCTCACTGGGAGATAAAGGTCAATGTTGTTGGAAATCTTTAACTATATATTTCCGAAATAAATGACATTTGATTAGATATACAGTGTAGACATGCTCATATACAGAGCGAGGACATTCTCCATAATGGGACAGTTTCTACATGGATCCAATCCGGGCCCTGCGAAATATCCCTGCTAGCGTATGATTCCAGGGAGATATCTGGGGTGAGATACGCTCAAGGTACGCACCTGATGCGTCTGCACCCGCTTACAAATCTACAGAATACTTTAACTCCGGAAAGGGTGTATCAACATGCTGACATAACTAATCCTTTATACTCAGGCACGAACAAATCCACATATTTTCAGACGCGTATCATATCTGTAGTCATTACCTGATCGTTTGTATGTATCCGTATTTTAAAACAATGAATCATTTGAATAGATATCCTTACACGAAATGTGAATCATAGATATAGCATTTTTATGTTTCATCCTCGTATATCTGATTGAAAATGGGCTAAATCAGACAGAGGCTAAATCATGAAATGTCCAGCATTTAAATGATTTGACCTGTTCAGGTGCAGAAAATCATTGTGCTTAATTCATATGAAGGTGACACATCTGAGTATACATTTTACACGCTCATATTCCCTGATTTGGACCCTTTTCACCCAGTGTCTGTCTGGAGGCTGAAAATTGGATCTTCCAGCAAGACAATAACGCCAAGCACACATCAAAATCCACATATAAATTGTCAACGGACCACAAACACAAAAAAAATCACAATTTTATAAAATGGCCATCTCAGTCTCCAATTCTGTGCGGAGGACTGGTCTATAAGATGTTCAACAATCTCGTAAAATTCTTCTGAAAAAGGCTCAGTGCCGTTATCCTCGCAAGTTGAGGTATTGAAAGGAATTGAAAATAACTACCATTGAGATTTTTTTTGTATTACTTGTTCAACAAAAACTCTTTCTCTGAGCAGTTGTATTAGTATAAAATAATCTAATTTCACATTTTTTTTTGCATACAATATAGCTCAGTCGTTGTATTTATTTTATAGAGTATTTTTTGCTCATCTTTATCAAGGGTGCCAATAATTCTGGAACCGACTGTATATTGTCCCAGTTACATATATAATATATGTAACTGTTCATTTTAATATGAAGAGAAATGAATACCCTATTAGGGTGTGATGCCTAACCTTGTATACTAGTCCAGCCACATGTCATTATGAAATCCTAAGGTACTAAACTCAGCAAAAAAAGAAACGTCACTATTTCAGGACCCCGTCTTTCAAAGAGAATTCGTAAAAATCCAAATAACTTCACAGATCTTCATTGTAAATGGTTTAAAACATTTTCCCATGCTTGTTCAATGAAACAAACAATTCATGAACATGCACCTGTGGAACGGTCGTTAAGACACTAACAGCTTACAGACGGTAGGCAATTAAGGTCACAGTTCTGAAAACTTAGGACACTAAAGAGGCCTTTCTACTGACTCTGAAAAACACCAAAAGAAAGATGCCCAGGGTCCCTGCTCATCTGTGTGAACATGCCTTAGCCATGCTACAAGGAGGCATGAGGACTGCTGATGTGGCCAGGGTAATAAATTGCAATGTCCGTACTGTGAGATGCCTAAGACAGCGCTACAGGGAGACAGGGCGGACAGCTGATCGTCCTCACAGTGGCAGACCACGTGTAACGACACCTGCACAGGATCGGTACATCCGAACATCACACCTGCGGGGCAGGTACAGGATGGCAACAACAACTGCCCGAGTTACATCAGGAACGCACAATCCCTCCATCAGTGCTCAGACAGTCCGCCTGTTGTAAGGCAGGTCTTCACCAGACATCACCGGCAACAACGTCGCCTATGGGCACAAACCCACCGTCACTGGAACAAACAGGACTGGCAAAAAGTGCTCTTCACTGACGAGTCGCGGTTTTGTCTCACCAGGGGTGATGGTCGGATTCGCATTTATCGTCGAAGGAATGAGCGTTACACCGGGGCCTGTACTCTGGAGCGGGATCAAATTGGAGGTAGATGGTCAGTCATGGTGTGGGGCGGTGTATCACAGCATCATTGGACTGAGCTTGTTGTCATTGCAGGCAATCTCAACGCTGTGCGTTACAGGGAAGACATCCTCCTCCCCCATGTGGTACCCTTCCTGCAGGCCCATCCTGACATGACAATACCACCAGCCATACTGCTCGTTCTGTGAGTGATGTCCTGCAAGACAGGAATGTCAGGGTTCTGCCATGGCCAGCAAAGAACCCGGATCTCAATCCCATTGAGCACGTCTGGGACCTGTTGGATCAGAGGGTGAGGGCTAGGGCCAATCCCATCAGAAATGTCTAGGGACTTGCAGGTGCCTTGGTGAAAGAGTGGGGTAACATCTCGCAGCAAGAACTGGCAAATCTGGTGTAGTCCAGGAGGAGGAGATGCACTGCAGTACTTAATGCAACAAATGTGTTATGATAGATTTTGATCAATAAATCTTTAAGATTTGAATGTCTATTTCAGAGGGCGTAACATCCAAAACAGCCTTTTTTTCCCTTCTATCTAAACTAATCATGGAAATTACCATCTTTTCTAAATTATTGTTTTTGTGGTCGGGTCAATCGAGAAGTCTTTTGGGTATGTGCTCCCACCAAAAAAGGTACTATAGAAACATCAAAAGTTTCATTCATATTTTGTTCATCCATTCGGTGAGACGTTAAAAAGGTATGATTTTGCGTGCATATGTAATGTCCATAACACTGAAATCGCCCATATACAGTATAAATATATTAGACCAATGTGTTTTAACAGAGCCGCCCCCATCCAGCCCATAGGAAGGTCATATCCATGCAGTCTGCTGCTCTGGCTCTACTGTCACTCTTTCAACAACAAAAATCCCATTCTCTCTGCCTCTCCACTCTAAAATGCCATTCCCAGGAACCTGGACATTTCATTTGCGCTGTGGTGGAAATAGAGACAGAGCCCGGGGCAGTCTACCATTTAAGGAAAGATCTCCCCATGTCGATAACTGGGCTCTGATGATCTGGTGTGTTGTGAGTTCATTCTGCAGCAGAGAGACTATATTAAGAATGCTGGAGAGAAGTCAAGTCCTGTAACTGGTGACTTCAGTGTACTGTACAGTAGTAGGCCGAGGTGCAGTATCCCTGGATAGCATCAACAGGGGAGAAAGCATAACTTTACACTCCATCTTAAACACTCTAAAAATACGCTGTCACCATGGCAACCATATATATATTTTTTTACATCTACTTTCACTGATGCAACATCCGCACTCACTGTAACAGTCCGCAAGGCCTTTGTTTTGCCATTAAAAACATACCGTCGATCCTTGAACCGGCTGTCATATCTGATCTGAGGCCAGTGTTTCCCACACGTGCTCTAGTGAACCGTCATTAGGAGCTCCGTCAGTCTGTTGATATTTCAGGGAGCACCCGAGTCTCTCCAGAGCCAGACAGAGTAAACTGGCCACTGAGGGAGTGCCAGGGGCCTGGCAGGCTAGCGTCAGAATCAGGTTCACTCGTGGTGAGGGTGTGTGTGTCACGCGTGCTCGTGTGTGTGCATGTGAAGAGAGCCGGAGCTCCATCTGTGTCCCACGGGTGCCAGTGTAAGAGCCGTGGCCCCGGAGAAAGCCAGACCACAGCATAGGGCTATATAAGGACATGAGCACTGGACCCTGTCATTAGTCACACAGGGAGAGAATGAGAGAAAGAAGGAGAGAGAAAGAGAGAGACAGAAATAGAGAGAGAGAGAGAAACAGAAAAGACAAGAGTGAAGGTCTCACCGTGAACAACATGTCTAAAGCCACCTGACAGTCTGTTTATGGGATTATACACAGTGACCCGTGTGTGGTAGGGCTGACCCCATTTAGTCAACTGGTTGATTGTTTGGTCGACTAGGATTTCTTTAGTCAAGCAGTAGCAAAGAAATAATAATATTTATCATGTGTACAAGACACCTGTCTGATTCGTGACTGAGTGGACTGGTCCATTACGGAGGACGTGGGGATGCCACAGTCCATCAGTCTAAGACGTGCTACTGAAATTGTATATGGTTATATTACATAAGAACAAGGGTGCAAAACCAATAAAAGTAGGATTTTATAACAAATGCACTTTCTCCAGCGCTAGTGGTCGCTGTCCGAGGTTCAGCAACACATCAGTGCGCTTTTTCCTAGACCATGTTGCTATGTGCATTGAGAACAAAACGCCAGAGGCAGCAGCAGAATGAGGAGATGAGAAAACTTGCCATTGCCTTATTGTCTACGAAAAGTGAAGAGAGGAAGTCCCAACTTAATTAGGTCTATAATCAACAGCCTAACTGTTATAGGTGCCTGGCTTTATGAATCATCAATATATCTACAGAAATTATACAGATCCTGCTTTCGTTGCCTGTTTGTTTAATAGCCTACTTGCTCCGTGAGCACCAAGGCTCACGCAACGACATCACAAATTCAGCCGTTTTTAGTTTGCTTTGCTGAAATAAAGGCTTTACAATTTGTTTTTCGTTAGAACAGCCTCTCAAGCATTATTTTTTTTATTGATTTAGTGTTGTTTACACTGTTTCAAATTGTCTGAAAAATAATATTTATAATAATAATAATAATAATAATAATGCTCCTTTTGCTTGATCTCATTGTTATTATTACTATTATTATTATGATCATTAGTAATGTCATTATCATTAGCAGGCTTAGTATAGCAGCCTTGTGTAACCACCATTGGAGCTGTAGGCCTAAGAGCGCATCCTGTTTAGTCTTAATACCGTAACTTACCAGGCCTATATTTCAATACTTACTGTATATAAAGTAGGCTAGTATATCAATCATTCATTAATTTATTCATGTCAGCACACCGCATACAAGTTATTCATGATTCGAAATGCAATCAAGCATTTTAGTTTTAAAATATAAAAGCAAGACTTGAGTAATTAGCTTAAACAACAAATTAAGCCGTTCCATTTCGGAAATTGGATTCACGAATGAATGCAACTGTTTTTAGTCTTTGCTGTAATAAAGGCATAACAAAACTGACTCTCTGGTAAGCTTATCATTTATTTAGTGTTGTTTACATTGTTCCAAACGATCAGAATGTTTTTATTGTAATCTATACAGCACGTGTTTGGTACACATACTATGCACACAGTTCTTGCTCATTACCTTCTTTTTCTTAAAATTGCCAATATTTTCCACAACAAGTCAAATTTATTCCACACATCTGACTTCCCCTTTACCCCCTGAGTAACCAGTAAACATTCCCCCGTTTCAAGTTTATTTGTCAGGTCCTCTGCGTTCATTTTGCTGTTACATGTGTTACGGTGTTGAGTTTGTTATAACCAATTTATTGACGTGATTATGTTATGCTATAGGTCAGTGTAATTACACTGTTTCACTCACACCTGAAGGCTGGGGAGGTATTTAGGACGTACTGCGGATCGATAAAATATCCTAATTATTATGATCACACTTCCTCAATTCAAATGTTATGGCGACTCTATACCAAAAGATGGTTTAGTATGGTTTAGAAACTTGGGAACCAAGCTGGAGTTATCAGTGTGGCCCTATCACCTGGACATGTTAAAATACTGTATCTTCACGCATAGAATAAAAAAGCTCCTGGCTTACATCTTAACTGTCAATTTATTTAACAAAAATAAGAATTACAGGGGGCATTCTGGAAAAAACAAACCCCTTCCGAATCGTCCTCTGGAATGACAGACATTTTGGGGTAATAATTACATAACCAACGTTCACTAGTAATACTATTCCCGTGCTAATAGGTCTTTGGTCACGGGCATGCAATGTACACGTGTGTCACGTAAAGAGAGCAAGGGTTGAGGAAATAGGGAATGTTTTTCCTAAACAAATTAGGGATTTCAGTAACATTACTTTTCAGTCAGAAATGGCCGTTTTTACATTGCAGCTACAGCAACACAGACAGCGCAGTAAACACTGATGTTCTGTGGTGGTCGCTGCAGAAGGTCACCCCTCTCTTCACTACATGTCCGCTAATCCCATTATGAAGGGACCCCACCATCCATTGTGTACACCATGGCCATCCAGCCTATTACTAACCAGGGGTCTCTCTATTTAAAGGTATTTTGATTGTTTAGTTCCCGCTAGGATCTGTGATTGTAGATCACTGCCATTTCAAAAGGGTTCTGTCTGCGTATAACAACCATCTGCACACAAACACATAGTCAACTGTATGCAGTTACACTGGGCTAATGAATGGGAGTCTGTCTATTAAAACTCAACAGGCCATAAACTTCGAGCCGTCCCGGTACATCTGCAGTGTGTTCACAATGAGCCAGCTCTGGCTTAATGCACTAATGAGACAATAAAACCTCAACTGTTAACAGTTCTCCAAACAAATCCTAGCGTAATCATGTAGAGTAGCCGTTCTAAAGATTTGGAAAGGTGGGATAAAACAAAGCCAAACTTGTCACTTAGTATTCCAACTCATTTTTGAGGCCAACAGAGATTGTTATCCAACTTGAGCTAATTAGAATGATGACCCATATCTGAAGGCAACGATGGTCGTGAGGAACAGACAATGACATTGGCTTGTTTGCCCTAAGGAGAACCAGGGCCCCCCCAGGCCCCCTGCCGTGTGGGGCTCCAGAGACCCCCAGAGAGAGAGAGAACAGGGCTAAAGTAGGAAAGTTTTGGACTTCTCCTCAATGAGATAAACGTGAGCCCTGAACCTCAGTTCCATCCTACAGCTTATCAAAAGTTATTTGGCAGTTAATTAGAGACGGGGCTACACTGGCAGCCGGGTAAAAATAGATCTTCCCTTCTTTTTTACACCCTCTCTACCTCCTCCCCCTCTTTCTTTCTTTGCCCATCCCTTACGTTTTCTCCGGTTGATGGCCTACTTTCCAGAGAGCACGGGGAATTAAAGATTCTACTTTTGCTGTCGTCAGAGTGGTAAATTCTTAAAGCAACCATGAACGTTCTGGATTCTCACAGTGTTGTCAAGCATGAAAGTATCCTCAGAGAGAGAGACCGAGGGAGGGAGGGAGGGAGGGGTTCAAGAGCACTTGACAGGCAACCTTGAACTGAGCACACTGATGATGCAAAAGACGATTACATAATTCAGCAGAATATAAGTAAACACAAATGCACTAAAGTAAGTCACTCTGGATAAGGGCGTCTGCTAAATGACTCAAATGTAAAAATCATAGAGAATACATTAAGCTAAAATGGAACTTTTTTCTTTGATCTTTTCCACATAGAGTAGCTATCTAAAGCTTCATGACACAACCCGTCACAGAGGTCATCTATAAAAGTCTACTGAACCATGACCTCCCACAGTGTCAACCCTTGTAACTTGACCAAGACATTTTGAGCGCCAAAGGGTAAGCCAGAGGTCATCATGACCGCCAGTCCAGGTGTAACAGAGCCCCCTATGCTGCTCCCCGCTGAGGCCCTTTGCTCTGTTTCCATGGCGTGGCGTGCCCTGGCGCGGACGTAGAGCGTGTAAACAGATTCGTGTGGATGGGAATTGACAGCATGGTTCTGCTTGTCAAAGACCGACCCGCATATCAGCTGGGAACACAAGGTGGCCATATCCCTCCTTCTGCCTCATAGGTCACTCAGACTGTTCTTCCTGCTTTCTTTTCCTCTCCTCATTGCATTTCTCTTCTCTGTATTTGCTACCTAGCTCTGTAAATATAATATGAATGATACTGTATGATACAGTTACTGGACTTTTCTATTTGTATGAGAGGGGTAAGTGTTCGTTATGCTGAAGTCACGTGATGTTATTAGCGAACGTTAGCGATTCAAACACGTAATATGGTTTTGTTGCATTAATCAAGAGTGTAATATGGTAGATGCATGTAAAGTTGCTTGCATAACGTAACTAGTTGAATAGTTTGCATGCTTAGCCTAGTGGCTACTGTGACATTTGCAAAGCAAGAACGTCACACGAACCCTCTCGTCTCGTGACATTCCTGTTGCTAATGAACATTTTTAAGTTTATGCACATCTACATTTCGTCGCAATAAAACTCTTCAAATGGGAATAAGCTCTTAAAGTCACCGGGTGAGAAGGTGAAGATCGGAGGAGTTATTTAAGTCCATGTGTCAGGGAGAGGTGAGATAAACGCAATAAAACCATGAGTGAAGTTATTTTTGCACTTTCCGCCATAAAAGAGCACAGGCTTGACGAGGCCATAATCTCTGAGTCTCAAATCCCAGCACGACCACCCCCCCACTCCTCGCCCCCATACCTCTAGCCCTCCATAATTGTCCCCCATTTATATTTTTCAATAAATGTTCAAGCAAACACTGTACAGCTCAGACAAGATCACCTGATCCCAATAGAAAATGGAGAGAGCACGCAATGTAATATCCATTTCCTCTCTTCTCTTTAGTGGCTGTCTGTCACCTCCCCTCCTTTCACTTCACACTGGCTCGATAATCTAACGTCTGAAGAGCGTCTCGAAACGAGCTCTACTGGTGGGAGGTTTGAGACGTAAACAAATCGGGTCAAGTTTATTCTCTCCACAAGAAAATTCTGCCTCAGAAACTAGTCAGACACCGTTTAAACCAATCGTGTTGTAAAAGCAATGGATCCTCTTTTCAAATCAACGCACTTCATTTTCCATTCATGGTGGCGAGCAGATGAGCAATAGATTCCACTTCCAACTACAAAGGATTGGAATGCTTCTCCAAACAACCATGGCCTCCAAACATTACAGTTCTTCACAGGGATTCTTTGAACCAGTGTGATATTGCTCCAACACCAATATGGCTGAATTTACAGAAAGAACACAAAGGCTGTGTTTACACAGACAGACCAATTCTGAACATTTTTTTCACTAATTCGTATTTTGACCAATCAGATCAGCTCTGAAGATCTGATGTGATTGGTCAAAAGACCAATTAGTGGAAAAAGATCATAATTGGGTTGCCTGTGTATGAGCAGCCAAAGAGCTTCACATCATGATAATCCTAGGTGCCTCGCACCGCATTGATTATATGCAACGCAGGACAAACTAGTTAACCTAGTAATATCATCAACCATGTGTAGTTAACTAGTGATTATGTGAAGATTGATAGTTTTTCATAAGATAAATTTAATGCTAGCTAGCACCTTACCGTGGCTCCTTGCTGCACTCGCATAACAGGTGGTCAGCCTGCCACGCAGTTTCCTCGTGGAATGCAATGTAACCGGCCATAATCACCGTCCAGAAATGCCGATAACTGATTGTTATGAAAACTTGAAATCAGCCCTAATCGACCATGCCGATTAAATCGGTTGACCTCTAGAGTATACTGTTGGCAGATTATGCAAGTTTCATGTAAAAACACCTTACTCTGCTTATCTTAAAATCGGTGAAAGATCAAAATTGAAGTCAGCATACGCCGATGAAAACACCTGGGTTTTCTGATCAATGTTTTGAATTATTAGGACATGTAAACACCTTCCAATCGGCATTCCAACGGTGCATTGGATATGCGCATGTGCTCGCACCAGCTGAGCAAGCTTCCTTCTTTAGCACGAGTGGAGTGCAACTGAATGTACGCGTCATAGAAGTAGTTTTCACATGCAAACTATGTCCAAACGCGAATAAAATACGCTTCCCAAAAATAACATGCTCGCTGTTGTAGAACGTTTATTTTTATTGATGATCTTCTGCATTTATCAGACAGCCTGATTTCAGATGTGTCTATGTAAAACAGGATTATTAGGGAAATCGTTGTTCTTGCAAAGCATGTTAACGTTTTAATCCAACTATTATATTATGCCTATCCACAATAATCACATTATTGTTTTCATATAACAGGACTCAGTTGCTTGATGATGAGTTGAATCAGGTGTGCCAGTTTGTATCATGTACGGTTCATGGATTATAAAATGGAAGGGCCTAAAATGGCCACTTTGGTCATGATTTTCTAAAAAATGTTTTGTGATGCAAATGTGAAAAGCATGCCCTTCCTCTCAATTAAGTTTCTGTTTGAAAATTACAAGAACAATCGGAGATGCCAAAAATAAAAATAAATCTCCCTATGGTGTGGAATCGCCCTATATAGTGATTATGGCTGGGATGTGCCATCTTTAACACATTAGCTAGATTTCCATCCAATCGGCGACAGATTTTCATGCAAATAGTCAAACATTTCCATTAAGAATATTTTCCCACCAGTGGTATATTTACAAACACCATCTCATTCTCAACTACACTGCTCAAAAAAATAAAGGGAACACTAAAATAACACATCCTAGATCTGAATGAATGAAATATTCTTATTAAAAACTTTTTTCTTTACATAGTTGAATGTGCTGTATATCTTTAGTTTTTTCTTAAAAACTGTTACGTTGAATAGCAAATTGGCACGTATGCTCTAGCCAACAGCTTGCGGGAACAGTGCGGGAAGTCTCTGCGGGTAGGCTAGTCTACATGATGAGATTATGGATAAGAGCGAAAATGTTTTTGGTTTTGTCGTCAAAACAGCAGTCAAGCGTCACCTCACCAGAATAAGACCCTCGAACATATATTGGAAAGCTGCATCAAGCTCATACCATGCAATTTAACCACCCTGTGAAGTTCATTATTTTCTTATTTTATCTGTAGCCTAATTTAAACTGCATGGTTTCCCGAGTCGCAGTGGGAGGACCACACAACATGTCCTTGCGTGAGTTTACTTCAATATGATAGTTATATCATTATTTGTGCATAAAGGCGTTTCCACCGCCATTTCTAGCATAATTCATTTTATTGACACAAAATGATCCTGACATGTTGAAGGAACAAATGACCTGTTGGTATTTATAACATTTTATCAAAACTTCTAACAGCTGTTGTGATAAAAAAAATATATATACGGGATGACTTTACTCCCAAAAACTGTGGATGGAAACGTGGTTATAGACAGCATTGAATTGTGAATATTGACACCATTAAAAATGTGGTTATTTTCTTTCAGGGGAACACACCCATGCCTAAAAAAATAGCACAGTGACAGAGGACTTTGAAAAAGTTGCTGAGGGGGGATAGTAGGGAGAGATGAAAGGAGGTAGGGCCGGTACGATGCCAGTATTGCGATACTCGTTAGTATCGTGGCAAGGAAACAAAACACGAAGAAGATTATTTAGGAAAACAGACTTAATGTTGGAAACAAACATTATTATGTTGTCATCCAGAGTCACATTAGAGTTACAGAGTTACTTATTTTCCAAGCTATAACACACAATATGTTATATACAGCAGGTTTTTAAAGGACCAGAGAGTTAGGTCTGCTTCGTGATTTAATTTTGGTCACAGAAATAATATGCAGACCTAGGAGGTCATAACGTTGAATAGCCTCCGATACCCCTCAACAGGTTCCCATGCTCATCTTGTCCTTAACAGTCGAGGCCGAGTGACTAGGGCTGTCCTTCATAGTGTTGCATAATCATCTGCCATCGTTATAGAGTGGCTCGTTATAGAATTAATTAGATCAAAGCCACTCAGGAAGCGCTCAGAATTAACCTCTGAATGAGCCCGCCTCCTCTGGGGTCTCCCCACCACAATGACAGGGAGGGGACTAGGGTCTGGAGATAGAGAGAATGGAACCGGGTAGAGCGTGCTCTAGCACAAATGCTTGGGGATGCTTTGCTGGGGACACTGTCTGGGATTTACTTAGAATTCAAGGCACACTTAACCAGCAAGGCTACCACAGCATCCCGCAGCGATACGCCATACAATCTGGTTTGCGCTTAGTGGGACTATCATTTGTTTTTCAACAGAACAATGACCCAACACACCTCCAGACTGTGTAAGGGCTATTTGACCAAGAAGGAGAGTTTTGGAGTGCTACATCAGATGAACTGGCCTCCACAATCCCCCGACCTCAACCCAATTGAGATGGCTTGGGATGAGTGAAGGAAAAGCAGTCAACAAGTGCTCAGCATATGTGGGAACTCCTTCAAGACTGTTGGAACAAGCATTCCAGGTGAAGGTGGTTGAGAGAATGCCAAGAGTGTGCAAAGCTGTCATCAAGGCAAAGTGTGGCTACTTTGAAGAATCTCAAATATAAAATATATTTTAATTTGTTGAACACTTTTTTGGTTACTACTTGATTCCATACGTGTTATTTCATAGTTTTGATGTCTTCACTATTATTCTACAATGTAGAAAATAGTAAAAATAAAGAATGACACTTGAATGAGTAGGTGTGTCCAAACGTTTGACTGGTACTGTACATAAATATAAAAACATGTAAACATGGATATTGAAAATAAAAGTTTTGATTTGGCAAATGTTTTCAATATATTGTTGAATATAATGTACTCTACTGGCATATCAAAGTCCCAGAGTGGGATCTCTGTTACTTTTAGAGGTATGGGCCTGTCATGCCAAATGGTGTCCCCTGGCCAAAAAGTGAAAGACAGAGATAAAGGGAGAGAGAGAGTAAGACAACAGTACAAATTCACGAAGACGTAAGTATTTCAACAATTCTTCTCTTCCAACTTGTTAGGCAATCACATGTACCTACGGGGGAATGAGGGCCAGCGACACAGGAGGGTGATTTTTTACTGAGGAGGAGAAGGAGGCCGTGCTGACAGAGATGCATGCTGGCCATTTCGAAGTAAAGCGCATGATTGCCAAAATCAACCTACGCCTCTTCTGACGGTGAATAAGTTAGATAAACTTTTGTTTATCAATCACATTCTATTATATCTGAAAGTATTATGATTTCAATGAATGTCATATCAGAGAGCACACAATGTTTCAATTTGTCACTGTGTGCTTAAAGGTCAGTACCCTGTCTAGCCTGCCAGAAGTTTGAGAGGGTAAAGACTGTGGCGCCGGAGCTGAAACCCATCAAAGTTCTTTCATGATGGCACATGATGGATAAGTGTCACAGTTAACTCTAAATTCCCTTCGGTAACCCGTTAAAAAAGGGTGCTTGGAACCCCCTCCAGTTGGAACAGTTGGAAGGTCGACCACTGAAATCCCCAACATCCTACACGTCGGTGAAGCCCAATAAAGTATGTGATGAACTAAAAACACTAGCACTGCAAACACTCAGAACAAAGAGAGCAGCAGTGCCTGGACTTCGCAGTCTCCCTATTCAAGTCCCCCTTCCGAGACGTGCGGTCTGTTGAGAACAAATGACAGGCAGAACCTCCCACCCACACAGCGCCCACCTCCACTATATTCCACATACCAAAAGTCAGTATTTTAGTCTGATTGCCATGTGAGTGTTAAAAAAAAAACAAAGAACAGAAAAGAAATGAATGCCAACGACACAAAAAATATATACACATTTACATATTCAAAGAGATTGCCAGGTCAGTTTCACAGCTGTTACACAAGGTGTTCATTATTTTCAAGGTATCCCTTGATAGTATTTGTTAGTTCAACATTATTTGTCGTTGTATCCTAGAACCTACAATATATACAGTGCCTTGCGAAAGTATTCGGCCCCCTTGACCTTTTGCCACATTTCAGGCTTCAAATATAAAGATATACAACTGTATTTTTTTGTGAAGAATCAACAACAAGTGGGACACAATCATGAAGTGGAACGACATTTATTGGATATTTCAAACTTTTTTAACAAATCAAAAACTGAAAAATTGGGTGTGCAAAATTATTCAGCCCCCTTAAGTTAATACTTTGTAGCGCCACCTTTTGCTGCGATTACAGCTGTAAGTCGCTTGAGGTATGTCTCTATCAGTTTTGCACATCGAGAGACTGACATTTTTTCCCATTCCTCCTTGCAAAACAGCTCGAGCTCAGTGAGGTTGGATGGAGAGCATTTGTGAACAGCAGTTTTCAGTTCTTTCCACAGATTCTCGATTGGATTCAGGTCTGGACTTTGACTTGGCCATTCTAACACCTGGATATGTTTATTTTTGAACCATTCCATTGTAGATTTTGCTTTATGTTTTGGATCATTGTCTTGTTGGAAGACAAATCTCCGTCCCAGTCTCAGGTCTTTTGCAGACTCCATCAGGTTTTCTTCCAGAATGGTCCTGTATTTGGCTCCATCCATCTTCCCATCAATTTTAACCATCTTCCCTGTCCCTGCTGAAGAAAAGCAGGCCCAAACCATGATGCTGCCACCACCATGTTTGACAGTGGGGATGGTGTGTTCAGCTATGTTGCTTTTACGCCAAACATAACGTTTTGCATTGTTGCCAAAAAGTTCAATTTTGGTTTCATCTGACCAGAGCACCTTCTTCCACATGTTTGGTGTGGCTTGTGGCAAACTTTAACCAACACTTTTTATGGATATCTTTAAGAAATGTCTTTCTTCTTGCCACTCTTCCATAAAGGCCAGATTTGTGCAATATACGACTGATTGTTGTCCTATGGACAGAGTCTCCCACCTCAGCTGTAGATCTTTGCAGTTCATCCAGAGTGATCATGGGCCTCTTGGCTGCATCTCTGATCAGTCTTCTCCTTGTATGAGCTGAAAGTTTAGAGGGACGGCCAGGTCTTGGTAGATTTGCAGTGGTCTGATACTCCTTCCATTTCAATATTATCGCTTGCACAGTGCTCCTTGGGATGTTTAAAGCTTGGGAAATCTTTTTGTATCCAAATCCGGCTTTAAACTTCTTCACAACAGTATCTCGGACCTGCCTGGTGTGTTCCTTGTTCTTCATGATGCTCTCTGCGCTTTTAACGGACCTCTGAGACTATCACAGTGCAGGTGCATTTATACGGAGACTTGATTACACACAGGTGGATTGTATTTATCATCATTAGTCATTTAGGTCAACATTGGATCATTCAGAGATCCTCACTGAACTTCTGGAGAGAGTTTGCTGCACTGAAAGTAAAGGGGCTGAATAATTTTGCACGCCCAATTTTTCAGTTTTTGATTTGTTAAAAAAGTTTGAAATATCCAATAAATGTTGTTGTTGATTCTTCACAAAAAAATACAGTTTTATATCTTTATGTTTGAAGCCTGAAATGTGGCAAAAGGTCGCAAAGTTCAAGGGGGCCGAATACTTTCGCAAGGCACTGTATATATAAAACCACAAGTGTGTACCAATGAGCCATTTTTTTTTATCATAATAGAGGACTACTGAAATCATTATTTCAGTGGAGGGCAGGTGAAAATAAAAACATGCCAGCCAGACAAACCAGTGTATGAATCAAATAGATTTGCACATGGAGTGGAAATTAGCTGACTTTGTGATCTGTAAGGTAAGTAACTTTAATGCGTCAAGCAGATTACGTGTTTCCTTTGCCATTTCCTAAACGTAGCAACGTTTAAGACATGTATTTTATGTTGTAATGTTAACAAGGTACCAGAAAGTAGTTGGAAGTAATGCTTTCATCTTATTAGCTAAATAGAACTCGCTGAAATCAGCACTATTTGCAGAGCGGGGATTAAAAGAATGTCATTTCGGCTGTAATGATCTCCAGAATTCTAATCATTAGGTCATCACAACGTTGATATTGCAATGGACGCTAAGTTTATCCAATCCCATTGTGACACGGGGGTCGGGAGGCTTTTTAGCTGGGCGACATTATTTGACATATTTCATACAGAGAAATTGGCATAGTAGGCAATTTTATATTTAATGTCATGTAATGCTTACAATTTGGATCATAACTCTAAAAGTAGCAGAGATCCCACTCTGGAACTTTGATATGCAATTTATGTTTAAGGCTTTACTGAGCCGGACACACTTCTCTCTTTGACGAGAGCACAAGCACTTCCCCAGTGTTTCCGTGAATTAACCGTGACAAATCATGCATTCCTTCTTGCATAGATTTTAATGGACATGTGTGTATGTAAAATATGTTTTTGAAGATTGTACTGATAATGATGAGCTAAAGCGAAGCCATTTGCTAGCTATGTGTGTTTGTTGACATCATACAATGCATTCTGGCTGTCACGTAAGTGTCTGTCAGACCAAAGATATAACAAAACGAGGTGAAGGGATAGTTCACTCGACTGATTTATGGTGCTTTCAAGACAACTGGGAACTCTGAAAAATACGATAATCATGACGTCAGTGATCTTCATGTCGGAAAGTCCGCGCTCTGGAAAGAGGCCTGAGTTGCAGAGTTTTCAGGCAATGGGCGAAGCCATCTTTAACTTTGTTTATCTGCGTCTTATAGTGATTGGCATTCTGGGATTAGGGAGTTTTTTTCTTGTCAAACAGAAACAAACATGGCTGCCATCAAAGAATTTTGCTGCTGTTAACTGACCCGCATCTCTTTTCTAAACAATATTACATTTCTTCCTTGTGCTCACCAAAGATGTGGTACATTGCAAACAAGTCTAGCTATTAGGTTCACTAACTTACATTTGTTTTTTTTGTCAGAGCAACCTGTCATTTAGACTGGTTTAATGAATGACTTTGGCTGTGGATGTGTTTGTGTGATGCTTGAATGAGGAATTTAGCATTTATCTTTTACAATAAAATGTGAATTTGAGGAATAAAGTTGTGAAGACCTTTATCTGCCATCTGAACAAAACATTGTTTAGATGATTTTCAGACAACAATGCTGTTTAGACATGTTTGCAGTATCATATGTTCTGTTGGTACTGTTCCAATCACATACAGTGGGGCAAAAAAGTATTTAGTCCGCCACCAATTATGCAAGTTCTCCCACTTAAAGATGAGAGGCCTGTAATTTTCATCATAGGTACACTTCAACTATGACAGACAAAATGAGAAAAAAAATTCCAGAAAATCACATTGTAGGATTTTTAATGAATTTATTTGCAAATTATGGTGGAAAATAAGTATTTGGTCACCTACAAACAAGCAAGATTTCTGGCTCTCACAGACCTGTAACTTCTTCTTTAAGAGGCTCCTCTGTCCTCCACTTGTTACCTGTATTAATGGCACCTGTTTGAACTTGTTATCAGTATAAAAGACACCTGTCCACAACCTCAAACAGTCACACTCCAAACTCCACTATGGCCAAGACCAAAGAGCTGTCAAAGGACACCAGAAACAAAATTGTAGACCTGCACCAAGCTGGGAAGACTGAATCTGCAATAGGTAAGCAGTTTGGTTTGAATAAATCGACTGTGGAAGCAATTATTAGGAAATGGAAGACATACAAGACCACTGATAATTTCCCTCGATCTGGGGCTCCACGCAAGATCTCACCCCGTGGGGTCAAAATGATCACAAGAACAGTGAGCAAAAATCCCAGAACCACACGAGGGGACCTGGTGAATGACCTGCAGAGAGCTGAGACCAAAGTAACAAAGCCTACCATCAGTAACACACTACGCCGCCAGGGACTCAAATCCTGCAGTGTCAGACGTGTACCCCTGCTTAAGCCAGTACATGTCCAGGCCCGTCTGAAGTTTGCTAGAGAGCATTTGGATGATCCAGAAGAAGATTGGGAGAATGTCATATGGTCAGATGAAACCAAAATATAACTTTTTGGTAAAAACTCAACTCGTCGTGTTTGGAGGACAAAGAATGCTGAGTTGCATCCAAAGAACACCATACCTACTGTGAAGCATGGGTGTGGAAAAATCATGCTTTGGGGCTGTTTTTCTGGAAAGGGACCAGGACGACTGATCCGTGTAAAGGAAAGAATGAATGGGGCCATGTATCGTGAGATTTTGAGTGAAAACCTCCTTCCATCAGCAAGGGCATTGAAGATGAAACGTGGCTGGGTCTTTCAGCATGACAGTGATCCCAAACACACCGGCCGGGCAACGAAGGAGTGGCTTCGTAAGAAGCATTTCAAGGTTCTGGAGTGGCCTAGCCAGTCTCCAGATCTCAACCCCATAGAAAATCTTTGGAGGGAGTTGAAAGTCCGTGTTGCCCAGCAACAGCCCCAAAACATCACTGCTCTAGAGGAGATCTGCATGGAGGAATGGGCCAAAATACCAGCAAGTGTGTGAAAACCTTGTGAAGACTTACAGAAAACGCTTGACCTCTATCATTGCCAACAAAGGGTATATAACAAAGTATTGAGAAACTTTTGTTATTGACCAAATACTTATTTTCCACCATAATTTGATTGTACGAGTCAAAGGGTTAAAGGAGGCCTGTGTAAGGCCAAAATGTCATAAATAAGGCAACTTTGATGAATTGTGTGTCAATTATGCCTTAAGATACAAATATCAAATAGCCTATATGTCAACAATACTTCCACCAAAGGACCATTCTATGGATTACACTGCGAAAATCCAGGTCATTTCTTTTGTTCTGGTTTCGTGAGGAATCACTATTACAGTCACACTCATTCCCACTTGTGATTCAACACAGATGCTAGGCACTCCCGCAATCAATATTCTGCAGCTACTGTATCTTGGCAATAACCTTTGCCTACCACAGAAAGGTGGGAACAAAGACTAAAACAAGTTGTAAGATATGCATGGCATGAATATAGATTCTTCACCTGTTCTCCCACACAGCAAGTTTCACTGTTTACGCACATGGCCATGTTAAACAAACTAGTAACAGGAAAACTTGTTCTACTGCATCTAAAATCAGGTATGTGGACTTACTACAGTAAACGCAGGTTTCAGTCAGAAGCCTTACACATGGGTTTGAACATATGACAGATGGCACTGAAAGTCTGACTGAATGGGGTGTGTGATGTAGCTTATGAGTGCTCAAGGGGCAGGCAGTTATACCACTCCACTCGGGGCGCGTCTGGACAAGACAGAAACATCGTAAGAATAACAACTACACTCCCAGCAGACCTGGATTCAAACACAATTTGAAATATTTCAGATACTATTGAGTGTTTGCATTAACCTGCCTGGTGTGCCCGGTGGGTGGGATATGCACTTTTGGAACATTTCTATTGGTCCCATCGCAACAGGCAAGCTCAAACGAGCACAGATTAAATATTTGAAATTACTGAAGAGTATTTGAACCCAGGTCTGTCTCTCAGGAGGGTCAAACCCTCAGGGTCTCTGAAGACGGACATAGATAGCACATAAGACGAGAGTAACGGGGATATAAGCGCAATGGGGAGCTCTGCAGTGTCTGGAGGCTCACGCGCCCATTCACTAGCCTATACACACAATGTATGGGAGGCTTGTGTGAAATTAAAGGGAGGCACACTGATGCACTGTACAGCGGACAGAAAAGCTGCTTAGGTTTTAGTTCTGTTCTTAACAAGCCTCCCTCATTTCTAGTCTAACCCAGAGCACTGTAAGTATAGATCATTGGGACATTAGGGAGAGAGAAAAGGGAAAGATACCACAAAGATATAGTCCCTTCTACCTTTTATACCAGCTTACTCACTCTCCCTTATGCAATCGGAAGGCGGTATGCTTAGGCTACTTAGAGAATCTGTTGAATAGGCGACTTGAATCTTCATTCTTTAGCAGGCCGTGTCTAATGTAACACAATTGGATTACACTCGTCTTTAGTAAAATGCCACATTACTCTCAAGTCTTCCTGGCCCAATCCATTTTAGAATCCCCTCTGTCTTTTTCTATTGACAGCTTGGGAAAAGGCCCACAGATATGGTTCAGGACCAATAGGCCAGAGTTAACTTCGTCAACAAAACTATGAGGAAACATATTCATCAACTACTTATTTTTCGTGACTAAAACTATGATAACAAGACACCCTGGGAAAAAAATGATAACTACTTTTCATGTTAGTCGAAAATGTTACGAAAATGTGACGAGACATGAATTCCATTTAAGACGGACAGACATGTAATTTGAGATTATGCGCCTTTTCATTCATTTTGTCCAATCACAAGTATGCATGCATGCAGAATATTTCAATGCAATCCTCTCGTTGGCAGATTTGACATCTTTCAGTTGCTTGATCTGACTGATCGTGTAGGCAATTTTTTATCTCATCAGAAGATCAATTTTCCCATGTGCGCTGTCATTCATTCATTCATCTGTGTTGTGGCCCACAACAAAGATGCCGTCAATCGCGGTCTGCAAATGCGAGTTGTGGTTGCTTTCTCCGATGGAAAAAACTAATGCTGGGTGATTCTCAATTCAGCTATATAGCCTCTACATTTTTTAAATAACGAATTTGCATATTAAAGCTCATTATGCTTGGTTTCTGGCTCTAACTTGTTTTGGGCTTACATTTTGTGTTTTTTTAAATAAAATGTTTACTCAATATGTCATTACCGTAATGCATCTGGGTCAATTTTGTAGGACTTTACATGCATTTAATTTCCATAAATAACTAACATATTTAATTAAAACCAATTAAATATTGTTTAAAGTGGTACAAATTCAAAGACAGTTATAATTTTAGATAAAAAAACATGTGTCCGATCACATCTCATCCCCGTAACATTCCTTCAAGTTCCTGTACAAAGTAGTGTTTTGTTTTATATATATATATATATATATATATATATATATATATATATATAAATAACGTTTTCTTGAGCCATAATGCATCACTAATAGGAGAAGATCAAAGATGGCTAAAAGGTAACCTAGTCTTTTCTCTTTTATTATGTTTACATTTTATAATTGTCCCCGTACACCCCATGTACCCATTGTAAATTATCATTACCGTAACTGTGTAATACTTGATGTTTGAGCAAAGTTGTTGACTAAACGATTTACGGTATAATAGATTAGAAAGAGCATGAATGTATTATTTTAGTCATAATGGCTTCTGCCATTGTTAGCTAAATTTGCTAAGGGCTTCTCATTACCATGCCATGTTGTTGTCTTATGGAATTTAGAAGTTAATTTACGGTAATGATAAAAACAGTTTCTGATGCATGTAGAATGTAACTCCATCCCACGGTTTGCGCAACAGATACACCGCTAACCAAACAGTGCTAGGTACATGTACAATTGAATTAGAACTAAGATTTTTCAAACACCAAAAAAATTGTTTCCTAATGTGGTTTAAGCATTGTTGTGGACTTTCAATCAGAAGTGTGATTTTGAGAGCAAAAACCTGAAGAAAAAAACGGGGGGTGGTGAATCGAAATATCTGAACTAGAGGTCGACCGATTATGATTTTTCAACGGCGATACCGATTATTGGAGGACCAAAAAAAGCCGATATCTATTAGATCGGCCGATTACTTTATTGTATTTGTAATAATGACAATTACAGCAATACCGAATGAACACTTGTACATCAATTCAGCCTCAAATAAATAATGAAACACGTTCAATTTGGTATAAATCATGCAAAAACAAAGTGTTGGAGAAGAAAGTAAAAGTGCAATATGTGCCTTGAAAAAAAGATAACGTTTAAGTTCCTTCCTCAGAACATGAGAACATATGAAAGCTGGTGGTCCCTTTTAACATGAGTCTTCAATATTCCCAGGTAAGAAGTTTTAGGTTGTAGTTATTATAGGACTCTCTCGCTGTATACCATTTGTATTTCATATACCTTTGACTATTGGATGTTCTTATAGGCACTTTAGTATTGCCAGTGTAACAGTATAGCTTCCGTCCCTCTCCTCGCCCCTACCTGGGCTCGAACCAGGAACACATCAACAGCAACCCTCGAAGCATCGTTACCCATTGCTCCACAAAAGCCGCGGCCCTTACAGAGCAAGAGCAAGTCTCAGAGCGAGTGACGTCACCGATTGAAACGCTGTAAGCGTGCACCCCGCTAACTAGCTAGCCATTTCACATCGGTTACACCAGCCTAATCTCGGGAGTTGATAGGCTTGAAGTCATAAACAACTCAATGCTTGAAGCATTGCGAAGAGCTGCTGGCAAAACGCACGAAAGTGCTGTTTGAAAGAATGCGTACGAGCCTGCTGCTGCCGCCTACTATCACTCAGTCAGACTGCTCTATAAAATAATAGACTTAATTATATCATAATAACACACAGAAATACGAGCCTTTGGTCATTAATATGGTCGAATCCGGAAACTTATGTCAATTAGCCTAACAGAAGATTCTAAAGCCATGACATCATTTTCTGGAATTTTCCGAACTGTTTACAGGCAGTCAACTTAGTGTATGTAAACTTCTGACCCACTGGATGTGTGATACAATGAATTATAAGTGAAATAATCAGGGTAAAAAGAGGGAGAAGCGTTGAGGCATTAGAAGGGGTGGGAGATGAGGAAATGTTGGACGGGCAAGGAGGTATGGCTGAGTCAAATAGGAATCCTGGCTTAATGAAGTGGTGATTAAAGAGCTCAGCCAAAAAATCAAAATTTCTCATTTTCTTTGTGGGGGATTGTTTGTTAACAATACCACTGAAAATATCAAAAAAGAAGGCCCAAGCGTCTTCGACAGAGGGGATCAAGCTGATTCTATACCATTTTACAAAGGCCAGTTCATGAAGGAAGGCTTACTCATTCAAGTTTTTTAGCAAGAGTCTATGACAAATCAGGAAAGGTCGTTTCACTCAGCAGCCATTACGAACACAGGCTATAAAACAGTGATCACTAAGGTCAATACAGAAGACACCAGACTGATACTGTAAGAATATGTCGAAGATAAATACAGAGCGCAGAGACAGTACGAGAGGTCAAGAGGACTAGAACAAACAATCAATGGAAATACATTGTTTTTTCCAGTTTACTGACTCCGGAATAGAAGCTCCTTTTGAGGCAGAGACAGTCTACGGACATAATAAACACAGGGATTAAACGGCAGCCCTTGATCTGACACTGCTTGTATTAGAAGTCGACTGATTAATCGGAATGGCCGATTTCATAATAATCGGAAATCTGTATTTTTGGGCGCCAATTTTTTATTTTTTTTTTTACACTTTTTTTTACTAGGCAAGTCAGTTAAGAACACATTCTTATTTTCAATGATGGCCTAGGAACGGTCGTTCAGGGGCAAAACGACAGATTTTCACCTTGTCAGCTCGGGGGATTTCAATCTTGCAACCTTACAGTTAACTAGTCCAATGCTATAACCACCTGCCTCTCTCTCATTGCCTTCTACAAGGAGACTGCCTGTTACGCAAATGCAGTAAGCCAAGGCAAGTTGCTAGCTAGCAATAAACTTATCTTATAACAAACAATCATAATCACTAGTTAAGTACACATGGTTGATGATATTACTAGATATTATCTAGCGTGTCCTGCGTTGCATATAATCTGACTGAGCATACAAGTATCTAAGTATCTGATTTAGCGGTGGTAGGCAGAAGCAGGCGCGTAAACATTAATTCAAACAGCACTTTCGCGCGTTTTGCCAGCAGCTCTTCGTTGTGCGTCAAGCATTGCGCTGTTTATGACTTCAAGCCTATCAACTCCCGAGATGAGGCTGGTGTAACCGAAGTGAAATGGCTACCTAGTTAGCGCACTTGAATAGCGTTTCAAACGTCACTCGCTCTGAGCCTTCTAATAGTTGTTCCCCTAAGACAGCATGGGTAACGCTGCTTCGATGATGGCTGTTGTCGTTGTGTTGCTGGTTCGAGCCCAGGGAGGAGAGAGGAGAGGGACGGAAGCTATACTGTTACACTGGCAATACAAAAGTGCCTATAAGAACATCCAATAGGCAAAGGTTAATGAAATACAAATGGTATAGAGAGAAATAGTCCTATAATTCCTATAATAACTACTACCTAAAACTTCTTACCTTGGAATATTGAAGACTCATGTTAAATGGAACCACCAGCTTTCATATGTTCTCATGTTCTGAGCAAGGAACTGAAACGTTCGCTTTCTTACATAGCACATATTGCACTTTTACTTTCTTCTCCAACACTTTGTTTTTGCATTATTGAAACCAAATTGAACATGTTTCATTATTTACTTGAGACTAAATTGATTTTATTGATGTATTTTATTAAGTTAAAATAAATGTTCATTCAGGATTGTTGTAATTGTCATTATTACAAATACATGTAAAAAAAAAAATTGCCAGATTAATCGGTATCGGCTTTTTTGGTCCTCCAATAATCGGTATCGCCGTTGAAAAATCATATTCGGTCGACCTCTAGCTTGTATGCTCAACTGGAATAAACCCAACCCTATATGCTGAAACCATGTAGAAGTCCTCCATTATAGTCCAGCCTGCCAGAGGATGCTTTCTGTAGTGCTCACTACACCTTTGTTGTAAAATAGGCCTATCTTCTTTTTTTGACCAGGAAATTTGACTGACAATGATCTCACGTCCAGGCTAGGTAGGGCAATGCTTCCAGGAGAAAGTTGATTACCAAATGTCATGAAAACAATTTCAATTTTTTTTTAGAATCTAGGCCTATTGCAGTGTTCATTTTGTCACCTATTTTATATTTAGTTTTTGTCTTAGTCCATGACTAAAATATCTTTGTCTTAGTCCCATTTTAGTCATTTAATTTATCAATCGACAAACTCTGGACAATTTTTGTCTAGTTTTAGTGAGTCATTTTAGTCCTCAATGTTATCCTCACAAATAATCCTGATAGGTATTGTTAGCAATTTATGTTATTCTTAAATAACACAGAACCCAAAGCAAATCAGGGGGAGGAAAATAGGTTTATTCAAAGAGGACAAATCATACAGGAAGGTAGATGGTAATTCTCCCCTGTCCTCAGTGATTCTCTCCTTATGGATCTCTCCTGTGATTATCTTCCCAGAACAAAGGGACAGCATGTCATGTTATTACCCAGCCCTTGCCTGTGGTTGACCAATTACAATTCCTTACAATAAAACTAGCCAATGGCCACATAACAAGTATCCTATTTCAGAAGACATAATCCTCCCAGGTCTCTGAACCATTTATCAATATTTCCCTATTACAGAGAAAGTACTGGTGTCAGAGAAAGTACTGGTGTCAGCAGTGGAATCTGGTTGGCAGTTGGGTAGGTTTTTAGCACAAATCAAAAAATGTGATGATGATGATGTAAAACATATCATATGATGCAAAATGCATCATCACACTTTTTGATTTGTACTGAAAGTGCCATATCTTGAAAATGTTTCTGCTGACACGCACAATTGTTTGGATCATATCAACAGTGGCCTAATGCACAAAACATCCCTTTAAGTAACACTCCCACAACTAAGTCATTTTCCCCTTTGGCATTTCCATGTAAAAAGGACCAATGAGTACTAACGTGAAGTTCATAGGAACATGTCAAATTGGGAGTCAAATGAAAGCTACAAGTCTATATTTTGGAGAAATGAAGGCATAGTATTAATTTTATCAACCTTTTTCCATTCAAAAAATGTGGAATAAGCAAAAGTTTTGATTTCCGGTCAAATAGATGGAAGAGTGGTCCTGGATAACTTCTACCAGAAAAAGTATTTTAAAAATACATAAAAACACAATTATGTTGAAGAACCATGCCATGTTGCCAACACCTATTTAGGTTGAGAAATGATTTTCCTTGTGCCTTGCAATTCCATTAACAAAAACATATCTTTAAAATATTTTCACATTTATCTCTCTCATGAATGAAGAAAACGAAAGTTCACAGAATAAATTTGTTTTTGGAAAACTTGGCCACATTAACAGAAAGATTTTACAGATATTCTCCTACCAAACTTCTAGTAAATGTGTTTTTGCGTAATGTTCAGTGGAAATGTATAAAATTAGTCCTTGTGCAAAGAGCTGTATGATTTGTTAAACTCAAATGGTTTTTGTTTGGTAACATTGTTACCATCACCTAGGCTGTTCCCATTGTTTGCCTGCAGCCCTGAATGTTGCTTCGACAACCTTGGCACCCGGCCATGAAAATAATATCTAGGGGAAATACTGACACAAGCTCACGTCTCCAAATTGAACAACAAACACGTCAAACACAAACAGCAGTATTTTTAGCAGATGTTAGTGATTGGAGGAAGATCATTTTTAGGCAAGGAAGATATCTGCACAGGGAGCAGGAAGCCGAAGACAAAGAGCCGATCCTACTGAGCACAGGAGACATCCTTTGATACAGAGGCTACATCCTAGAGGAGAAACACAGATGACACTGGAACATAAAAAAAAAATATTTTAAAAATTATGTGACCTTGTCCCAATATAGTAGGCTATGCAATGAATGACAGTCCCGAATCATACACTGCAGAACATAGAGAACTACAAGAGTAGTTTCAACCACCAAATCAACCATTAGACATTACTTTAGTGACTACCACTGCTGGGTCAAACACACACACACACACACACTTGCCAGTGACAAAAGAGGTCGAAAACAGCAGCGACGCCAATCACTCATTCATATCCTGGTCAACATCGATGTGTAAGACCACCATTTAAAAGACAGTTGTTGCCTTGTCGTACGTGTCTTATTGCCTTTGTCACAACCCTGCCATTGTATTTTTAGAACACATCATCATTTAAACTCCTGTCACCCCAGGTCAGGGATGAGAGGCAGCTGACCTTGGACCTCCAATGTTCTAAAAACACTAAGCCCATGACCAAACCTCTCAAAAAGGGACTTCCCAGTCCAAGAATACACGAGGTGCACTCCGATTCTACGAAAAGCATTTCTGTGCACATTTTCAAAAAAGGAAATTGTTTCAAACCGTGCCATATTTAGCAGTCATGCATAATTCATGTGAGGAGATAGAACCAGGCTGTCACAGATTCACATCAAAAGGCTGCCCCACTTTCACTGGCTTTGAAAAGTCGCCCGCCTGCCTGCCTGCGACAATGATCCCAAACACACAGCCCGGGCAACGAAGGAGTGGCTTCGTAAGAAGCATTTCAAGGTCCTGGAGTGGCCTAGCCAGTCTCCAGATCTCAACCCCATAGAACATCTTCGGAGGGGGTTGAAAGTCTGTGTTGCCCAGCAAGAGCCCCAAAACATCACTGCTCTAGAGGAGATCTGCA
This sequence comes from Oncorhynchus mykiss, assembly GCF_013265735.2. NCBI lineage: Eukaryota > Metazoa > Chordata > Actinopteri > Salmoniformes > Salmonidae > Oncorhynchus > Oncorhynchus mykiss. The sequence continues at coordinate 64,677,181 of NC_048565.1, forward strand.
TGGAGGAATGGGCCAAAATACAAGCAACAGTGTGTGAAAACCTTGTGAAGACTTACAGAATACGTTGGACCTCTGTCATTGCCAACAAAGGGTATATAACAAAGTATTGAGATAAACTTTTGTTATTGACCAAATACTTATTTTCCACCATATTTTGCAAATAAATTAATTAAAAATCCTACAATGTGATTTTCTGGATTTTTTTTTCTCATTTTGTCTGTCATAGTTGAAGTTTCCCCACTGTAATTTCCATAATGCCATGTGGGGCTGCCCGATATTTCTAGGCCTTATTTTTAACCAAATGTTGCAATTTTTTTTTTTTGCGATTTAGAGGACAACACTTGGGTGAACGGTCGGAATCATGGAAATGTAATAACTATTCTAATTATATAGTTAGTGGGCACTTTGAATACAGTGTTGCTTGACATGAAAATAAATGAAAGGAAAAAATTTATTGTGATGGGTTAGGAACAAAGTGTTGATAAGTGTTTCCTAGGGGACCCCATAATCTTTGGCTACATCAAATGTTTTCTCTTAGCCACTTCATGTAGCTACAATTTTCATGCTTGCGTATTCCTCGTTGATTTAGAAGATACTGTTGCGCAAACAAACACATGCTGATTCAGGTCTACACCATCACTGGTATTATCAAGCTGTATAGATAGTTACGTTTGCGCTGACTCAGTACATTTATTAGCTAGTCAGAAACAGTAGTGATTAGCATTAGCGGCTAACACGATTTAGGCCCAAACTTGCTAAGAAAAAAGAGAGAGAGAGAGACAGAGAGGAGAGAGAGAGAGGAGAGAGAGGAGAGAGGAGAGAGAGAGAGGAGAGAGAGGAGAGGAGAGAGAGGAGAGAGAGAGTAGAGAGAGAGAGAGAGAGTGGAGAGAGAGTGGAGAGAGATGACTCAAGTAGTGTAAAGTAGAGTAAACTATAAAGAATGGACGTTACACATGCAGTACCACAACATTTAACAAACCAAAACATTCAAATACTGTTTTAGAAGGTAAAGTAAAAATCCAAACCGGTCCGTGCATCAATACCGGTATATTGCAAAATACGGTATACAGCCCAGCCCTAAGAGAGGGTGCGTGAGAGTAAGAGAAGAAGAGAGAGGGGAAAGAGAGAGAGAAGAGAGGAAAGAGAGAGAGAGAGAAGAGAGGAAAGAGAGAGAGAAGAGAGATATGAGAGATAAGAGAGAGAGAGAGAGGTGTGTGAGATAGAAGCGGAGTGGGAGAGAGAAGAAGTTGGCTGAGCATCATTATATCTTCATGTCAGAAAAAGATAAGCAACAATATATTGAAAAAGAATGACAAAAAGACTGGATGAGGAGAGATATAAACACCCCTTAATCTGTTCCTTGATGGCGTATAACAAGTGATTCATGAACATCATCACCAGTGTGTCTGTACAGAAGGTCTCTGATTTGACACCACTGTCCTCCAGATCCTTAATCGTCCTGCTTTAAACCAGAGGGCTATTTTCATCCATGATACACAGACACCATGGGAGACAGGTACTTAAGTTGAAATGAAACTTCCCTGGACAGGGTTCGCTGGAGATGCAATGTTGAGGCCCCCTGTTCCACAAGTTATAGTAATTAGTCAAGTAAGTCAAGGCATCTTCGACAACATTGATTAAACAGGAAATAGTATGAGAGGGACGTTACGTTTGCAGAGTGTTATAGGTGAGTGAGGTCAAGTTTCTGTCAGGTAGTGATGTCAATATTACACATGAAATAAAATTAAACCAATCAACTTCACCTCTCCATAACACATTTTTGTACCTTTATTTAACAAGGCAAGTCAGTTAAGAACAAATTCTTATTTACAATGACAGCCTACCCAGGCCAAACCCGGGCGACGCTGGGACAATACAGCTTGGATCTGAACCAGGGACTGTAGTGATGCCTCCTGCACTGAAATGCAGTGCCTTAGCTGCTGTGCCACTCGGGAGCCCGTACACACTAATAAATATAAATATACTAGTATATGTGTGTATGTGTATATATATATATATATAAATATATATATTTATAAATTATACACACACACACACACACACAAAGGTATGTGGACACCCCTTCAAATTGGTGGATTCAGCTATTTCAGCCACAGCTGTTGCTGACAGGTGTATAAAAATCTAACACACACATCAATGTAATCACCATAGACAAACATTGGCTGTAGAATGGCCATACTGAAGAGCTCAGTGACATTCAACTTGGCACTGTCATAGGATGCCACCTTTCCAACGCAGCAGTTCGTCAAATTTCTGCCCTGCTAGAGCTGCCCCGGTCAACTGTAAGTGCTGTTATAGTGAAGTGGAAACGTCTAGAAGCAACAACGGCTCAGCCACGAAGTGGTAGGCCACACAAGCTCACAGAATGGGACCCTCAACTGTTGAAGCATGTAGCGAGGTTGCAACACTCACTACTGAGTTCCAAACTGCCTCTGGAAGCAACGTCAGCACAAGAACTGTTCTTCGGGAACGCAGCGAAATGGGTTTCGATGGCCGAGCAGCCGCACGCACACAAGCCTAAAATCACCATGCAAAGTGCCAAGTGTCGGCTGGAGTGGTGTAAAGCTCACCGCCGCCATTGGACTCTGGAGTGGTTGAAACGCGTTCTCTGGCGTGATGAATCACACTTCACCATCTGGCAGTCCGACGGATGAATCTGGATTTGGCAGAGGCCTGGAGAACGCTACCTGCCGCAATGCATAGTGCCGATTATGAAGTTTGGTGGAGGAGGAATAACGGTCTTGGGCTTTTTCTCCCCCCCATAGTTCAGAGTTGGCCCCTTAGTTCCAGTGAAGGAAAATCTTAATGCTACAGCAATAACCCTTTTTTAAATAAATGTTTTACTTTATACCCCAGTTTCATGCTATCCATTTGGTAGTTACAGTCTTGTCCCATCGCTGTAACTCCCATATCGACTCGAGAGAGTCAAAGATCGAGAGCCCTGCTTCTTCCGAAAAACAAGACCCTGCTAAGCCGCACTGCTTCTTGACACACTGCTCCCTTAACCCGGAAGCCAGCCACACCAATGTGTCGGGGGACACACCATACAACTGGCGTGCCGAAGTCAGCGTGCATGCGCCCAGCCCGCCACAAGGAGTCGCTAGAGCACGACGGGACAAGGACATCCCGGCCAGCCAAACTCTCCCATAACCCGGACGACGCTGGGCCGATTGTGCGCCTCCTCATGGGTCTCTCAGTCGCGGCCGGCTACGACACGGCCTGGGATAAAACCCGGGTCTGTAGTGACGCCTCAAGCACGGCGATGCAGTGCTTTAGAGTGCTGCGCCACTTGGGAGACCACGATGACATTCTAGACAATTCTGTGCTTCCAACTTTGTGGCAACAGTTTGGGGAAGGCCTTTTCCTGTTCCAGCATGACAATGCCCCTATGCAACATAAATGGTTTGTCGAGATCAATGTGGAAGAACTTGACTGGCCTGCACAGAACCCTGACCCCAACCCCATTGAATACCTTTGGGATGAATTGGAACGTACACTGCGAGCCAGGCGAAATCGGACAAAATCAGTGGTGGACATCACTAATGCTCTTGTGGCTGAAGTCCCCAAAGCAGTGTTCCAACATCTAGTGGAAAGCCTTCCCAGAAGAGTGGAGGCTGTTATAGCAGCAAAAAGGGGGGGTTCGACGAGCAGGTGTCCACATACTTTTGGTCATGTAATGCATGTCCATTCGCTACCTTCTTCAACCTCCTAATATTTCCCTCCATCTCCATCTTTTTCCACTAATTTCTCTCTGTTGTCCTCAGTCTGTCCCTTGCCGCCCACTCCTCCCTTTTTCTTTCCTTAAGTTGCCAGTCCGTTGTTCTTATCTGGCGCTGCTCTCCTGCACACTGCATCCTGTTTGCACTGGAGCAGGACAAACATGGTCTCTGTGTGACACGGAGGACATTTTCCAGGCTATCACGTTTTCTGCATTAGCCTGATATCTCTATAATTGGGCCCTTCCTGCTGGCAGGGTGGGAGAGAAATAGAGACCAGGAGAGGAAGAGAGAAACAGAATTATGTTGAGACTCAGATATTTCACTTAATTAAAATGTATACCAACCAAAAAAAACATGGTCAAAATCGAATAAACCATCGAACACTATGCACAAGGACTACTTAACAATTTTCGCTGAACATTTTACAAAAACACATTTACAGGAAGAACTGTGCAGATACAAAGTTGGAAAAACAGAATAACATTTTACCACAATTCTTTGCATCAGCAGTTTTTTTTAACTGTGTAAATTGTTCAGAGTATTCATTGTGCATAAAGTTGTATGTTTGTTAAACTATGAAATCAATGTCTTTTGACTGGCATACATTTTAAAGTGACAAATCTGAGTCTAAGCGTAATTCCGTTTCTCCCTTTCTCTCGTCTCCGTGTTACCGTGGAATTGCCCAAGATAGAAAGAGTGAGTGAAGAGGTCAGAAATGCAGGGCAATAATCATTTTTCATGGTTTTTCACAACTCCTTCCATCATCACTCTGCCTCACCCACACAAAGATCAACATTGTGTCCATATTACAAAATAACTAAGTAATAAAGTCTAAATCCACCCGGATGAGACTAAGTTCAAAAACAAGACCAGTATTGTCGGCCCAAAAAGGAATAAGCCTCTCTATGTTCAAAATATGGTCCAAATCCCCAAAGCACCTCTCATAACAGTCTCATAACCGCCCCATAGCCCCCTGGGCACTGACCCCCACAACCTGCCATAAAGGGCCTCCCAAAATAAACACCCCAGAAATCAGTGGGTTTCCACAATACAGGGTTATAGAACCAGAGGTCACCCAGAGCTAGGCTAGGGGTAACTATATGAGTCATGCCCTCAAAACCCCCAGACACCACCATAGAAGAGGGCTCAGGATCTGGCCCAAGACACTGGGCAGACAGCCTGAGTCTATCACCCACTGTGAGGGTAGCGGAGCTGTGAGAGAGCGGTTATGCTCTGGAAGTCTCATGGATGGGTCTGGCAGCTGTGGTTCTCAGTATAGCCCAGGATGCTGAGGCTTGGTCTAAGACACTTGCGAGCTGGGTCTATTCTCGGCTCTCTCCCCCTCGGTCCGTCTCTCCCCCCCTCTCCCCCTCGGTCCGTCTCCCTCTCTCTGCCTGCGTGCGCGTCGCTCTCTCTGCTGGTAATTTCCCATGGCCTGAACTTCCAAATGCTTCAGAAAGCCCAAACACAGAAAATGGGGTTTCTCAAAGAAAGAGTATCACCCCCATCTGGGGGAGTTGTGTCAGCTGTTGTTTATTTGAACGGTTCTGCAGTTCAGAGTGTATGCAAAGGAGATTATTGGAGTCTCTTATTGAACTTCCCCTGTCAAACCCAACCCATAATCTTTGGCACGCTCTTTCCACTTAACACTAGAACCACTGGGCTTCTCAGCCTTTAAGTACCTTATAGAGAACACACTGTCGGGTGTCCACTTTAGCCAGAGGCGCAACTTCCCCCCCCCCCCCCCCCCCCCCCCCACACACACACACAATTCTGAAATTGCATTTTTGTTTTCCCGAGTTTTATCATGGCACTGTGATGAAAAATGCAGCACTGGTGTGCTTTAGGACCATGCGGACACCTCAGAGGGGTCGGGTAGACTGTTTTCCAGTTTCAGATGGCTGGATTTAGGACCGCACGGACACCACAAAGTGTGCGGACAGGTGTAAAGCAAAGCTTCTGAAAGGCTGGCGTATAGAAACAGCATGAGAGAGATGAACAGAGGTAGCTGCCGTCTGTGTTGCACTTTTTCTCAGAGTTGTAAAAGCAAGCAGGGCAGAAACTGTCTGTTCTTTAGTTGACTGACCTAGCTGGCAAGGTAACTGCTTTTGACAGAATATTTATTCCAAGTGCTAGAAGTGAATGAACAACTAGCAGCTAGTTTGCTTGCTGTTAGCTACCACAGCCAGTTCAGCTCTAGCTATCTGTCTGGTAGCAGTATCCAACAGCTGTTGTGTGTATGGAAATGTTTTGTAGCCTTTCTTTTGTCCCGTTTCAACAGAAGTAAATCTGATGATGTACCATTGTCCCATTAGCTAAAGCTAGCCAAAAGTTGGCTAATGTTAGCTAGCTAGATCACCAACTTAAGCTATTATTTTTGACTCTACCACACTAGACCTGGATCAAACAATGAAACCAGAGGCCAAATGATTGAAGATGGATATTTTCTGATGTTTCTTCAACGTAATATTAGTTATTAGTCAGTATAGCAATGTAACGTTATTCATCTGTCAGTTTCCCCAGCTAATTCCCTACTTTTCACACTGACACGGTAGGGTCAGACAGCCAGCTCAGTTGAATGTTGCAGTCTCTAATAACAATCGGTGAATGGATACAAAGTTCCATCTTGAGATGATGAGTTGGCTACAGTCTGGGATTTGGGAATAATGGTAATTTAGAACCATTGATTCTATTCTTGGATAATATAAATGTACACCAATGTAATTCTTTGTCATGCCTCATCTGAGCAGGATCAGATGTTGACAGGGGTCTGAGCAGGGTCAGGCAGCCAGGGAAGCCAGTCTGTCACAGCTCAGAGGTGACCTTTTACAGATACAACCATTTATTCTCCCTGTGCAGCAAACACTGGACAAGACAGACGCGTCAAAGATTTAAACTATTTTAAGGCAGTTTGACCTCTATAGATGATTTCCAATCTGTATCAAGGGTTGATAGAGGCTTTACCCGATGACACAAAACATGTAAAACAAATATGTGAGGAAGACCTGAGACGCTATTGATGATGATGAGTGGATACATCTATGTTAGAACGCCCAGTCAGGTTAATTTGATCTCAGACATAAATAACTGCAGTTTAAGACCATCCATAGAACGTACTATACGCCAGTGAAACTGAATATCATGCACTCAGAAACAGTATTATTCTGCTGGAAGTGTAAAACTCAAAAAGGGGACATATTTGCATATGTTATGGTCTTGTGAAGGCTGGCTGAATTCTGGCAAAGAGTATGTTCTTTTATCTCAGCATGTCTACAGATTGTCCCCATTTTTGTTTGCTTGGAAATGTTGATACTGGAGACGTATCAGAAGAAACTGTGTAACCTAGCATTTATAGCAGATAAGAAATGCATTGCCATTAATTGGAAGGTTGGTTATCCTCCGACAATGTCACAATGGATGGCAGAAATGTCATGTCAAGTATCAGTAGATTTGATACAAGATTAAAAGGTACACTGTGCAACTTTCATACGTTCTGGATTCCTTATATGGAATACTGTATGACAAAAGGAGTCTATATTGAAAACATGCCCACGTCAGGGGAGATACCCTGCTGGGCTGCTCAGTCCTGGCCCTGGGGATCTGCCGTACTGTTGATTCTCACTCTGGCCTAACACACCTGAAACCAATAAGTTATTCGGGGCGGCAGTGTAGCCTAGTGGTTAGAGCGTTGGACTAGTAACCGGAAGGTTGCAAGTTCAAATCCCAGAGCTGACAAGGTACAAATCTGTTGTTCTGCCCCTGAACAGGCAGTTAACCACTGTTCCTAGGCTGTCATTGAAAGTAAGATAAGGAATGTTTCACTGGGGGCGCTGCAGGGTCGTGGACCCCTAGGGGCAGGACGGTGTGACCCAAGTAAAAAGACCTCTACAGTACTAGTAGCCCTATGATATGAATTATATGGAGGATGTACTGTTTGTGTATTATTTGATTTGGAAACCTTTCCCCTTGAGACAGGAAGAAAAATACATGGTAAGGAAACTGTGTTGGGGAGAGAGTTGAGTTATTGACTAGACTGGTGGGGGTCGGCTCGGACTGACTGGGCGGTCTGGCTGAAATTTGATAGAGGATTTCTTAATAAAAACAATCAACTGTCCTTTATTTGTATGAGTCATTCATTTGTTAGGCTAAAGGTACAACTAGGGCTGTGGCCACGAAATTATCAGCCGGTGATTGTCAAGCAAATAACTGGTCGGTCTCACATTAACTGAACTTAGCTGAACTTAGCATAAACACATTCAGCATCGCCTGGCTTCAGACCTTCGGAACATCTACATTTTTTTTAAGTCTTAGAAATCCATGTAATATAACCTACACCTTCACAATACATCCATGATCTATTTTAGACAGGTCTAAAGCACCATGATATGAGGAAAATCTATTTCAGAACAGAATGGCATACTCTGAGTTGTCCTTATGTTGGGTCCTGATCTGGCTATGCCAAATGTCTGTGGGCTACACTGGTTCATTTAGCAGACAAGATTTCCTTAGAATTCCATGGCATTATTTTATAGCATGAAGAATGCAAATGAACAAAGCTGAATAAAATAGAAAGGCTATTTTCTAAAATGATTTGAGGGAATTCGCACACGCGTCAATTCTGTGTTGAGCGGTTAAAAAATAAATAGGTATTCCAATATGCTTAATTTAGATTATTAATGTAACTTCGGTTGTTCTACAAACGCTGGGCTCTATGTTTTAGATTTGTAATACATTGTAAGGCTGCATGATGTGACTAATGATGATTTGAATAAAGTTGCTTGGAATGCATGAGCTCTGCTTTGTTTTGTGTTTTTTGCGCAGGATGTACACCCTACATCAGTCACTCGTTCACAATTTGACAATCACTTGGTAATGCCAAGAATTTCATAGGGGCATCCCCTTTGTCTGGCAATTATGCACTCTAAAAAAAAATCCATGCCTTTTGCAGCCAGTGGCAGTTGTGGCCTTCTCCCTGAGTGCTGCGCGCTCCGAATCACCTCTCACATAGCTTTCCATCACGTATGGGGTCTTTCTCCCAGGCAAGTGAAGACACACCCAGGACGCAACCGCACACGTCTTTACCCAATTCCGAGGTGCATATTGAAGATATTGGAAGAACTGTCCACATTTATTTTGTCAGCCAACAAGATGAGAAGGCCTAACGAACAACAAAACACTAGCGTATGTCAATCTACTATCCCTTATAGTACAAAAGTCAACCTATTCTATTCTGTGCAAGAAATAAATATGCCAAAAATTCTTATTTCTTCACATTACAAGCGTAGTAATGCGCACATGGTAGTAGGCAATAAGCGCAAATGTTCCATTGGTGGAAAACGCCATCATCAAATATGACAATTATGCATTTAATGCTTTTATTATAAAAAGGTGCATCTGTATGGTGAAAATTATCTTCCCCAATTAGTTAAGCTCTACAGCTCTTGTAAAGCAGATTAATGTGCTTAATTTTAATACATTATTTGGACACTTTAGTTGTGATGCAAACCTTATAAAAAAATATAGGCCTATGGGCTAGGCTACATGAGGTGTGCGACTATGATTAGAAAAAGTTGCACCCCAAAAAAAGCATGGATCATTCTCTAGTGATAATATAAGCTGATGAGATCCTCCTCTTTTTAGTAGAGGCCATCACTCTGTTTTCTCGAGCAATTACACAGCTTGTAGAAATGTTGCTCAAAATGAGCTCATGGGCTCTCATGACGTGTTTGATCGGATTTCCATTACATTTATGTCAGAGTGATTAGAGGGACAATAGAGTGCTGAGTAGCAGGCAGTTAGCAAGTAAGTATATTAAGCAACTAATGACCACCAGCAGCAGCAGAGCTTGGAGAAGCCTAATTACCTTGACTAAATGGTCACATGGAATTTGACTGCCTTCATGACTCGTGACCGACGGTGTGGCTGTAATACAGTCAGCGCAACAGCCCTAGCGGCACACAATATTGATTATTGAATTATCATTGATCTAGTTTAGTCTTATCAATCACTTAAACATATTTAATAAAATGGTATCTTACCTAGCTTCATGACTGTGGTCATTTTTGCTACTTTGTTGTTCTAAACAGAGACGGCTAGAAGGGTCATGGGTCATATTAGCTTGTGTATAAATTCATGAAATTAACTTTTAGACCCCCCGCCAAATTATGTCCCCCACACTTCTTAAAACCAAAGTTGCGCCCCTGCCTTTAGCCTACATATGAGATTAATCTACTATGTTTTTATTAGGGGTGTAATCGCATCCGTAAATTGATAGTTGATACTTGATCGGGAAAAAACTGAAGCATTTTATTATGCCTAAATAGATAAGTATTTTATCTCCCTGCAGGATTATAGGCCAAAAGAGCTGCAGATTAGGAGCAGCGTGCGGAGGTGTGTGTATGGCTTGTCCTCAAAATGTGCAGACAAGTTTGCTGTCACTCAGAATGCGCATCAATGCATCTTCTTTCTCTCTCGCTTCGATTGTTAGATATTATGCACATTGATAGCTTGCTAGCAAACGCCCTCATTGGTTAATTTATCATAGTAACAGGCAAACAGCAGCAATCGAAATGATAAAACCAAAACATTGGTCGAGAAGTGATCGGGTTTAAAGGAATTCGCTCTCTGTCCAATCGGAGTTAGGAATAGATAACAGGCTAAATACTTCTCTGATTGTTTTTTTAATCTAACAATTTAGCGATGTAAAATACTACTATTTAGGAATAGTCAGGTTAGGAGGACATTTCTTTCAAAATTGTGATTTATTTTAATTACAAAATCAAACTCAAGGGTGCATTGCTCTGCTTCTTGTGTTAAATGGTGCATGATGAAAACTTTACAATTTTGCAATTCCAACTCTCACAGTAAATCACAGGTTAATTTGTCACATGCTTCTTGAAAATTAGGTGTAGACTAACAGTGAAATGCTTAATAACTAGGAATATATACAACATGATGGGGGGGTGTAGAAGGACTCAGAAGATCAGTTCTGGTAACTTTTGTCTACTCAACAATTATGCTAATATAATTTCCACCACAAGAAATGATCCCAATAACAAATGTATTTAATTTAAACATATTGAACTAGAGGTCGGCCGATTAATTATGGCCGATTTCAAGTTTTCAAAACAATCAGAAATCTGTATTTTTGGACACCGATTTGGACGATTTTTTAAAATATATTTGTATTTTTTACACCTTTATTTAATCTTTATTTAACTAGGCAAGTCAGTTAAGAACACATTCTTATTTTCAATGACGGCCTAGGAACGGTGGGTTAACTGCCTCGTTCAGGGGCAGAACGACAGATTTTCACATTGTCAGCTCGGGGGATCCAATCTTGCAACCTTACAGTCAACTAGTCCAACGCTCTAACCACCTGATTGCACTCCACAAGGAGACTGGCTGCTACGCGAATTTAGTAAGCCAAGGTAAGTTGCTAGCTAGCATTAAACTTCTTGTTAAAAAAAACAAATCATAATCACTAGCTAACTACACATGGTTGATGATATTACTAGTTTATCTAGCGTGTCCTGCGTTCCATATAATCTGACTGAGCATACAAGCATACAAGTATGACTGAGCGGTGGTAGGCAATAGCAGGCTCGTAAGCTTTCATTCAAACAGCACTTTCAAGCGTTTTGCCAGCAGCCCTTCGTTGTGCGTCAAGCATTACGCTGTATGACTTCAAGCCTATCAACTCCTGAGATGAGGCGGGTGTAACCGATGTGAAATGGCTAGCTAGTTAGCGGGGTGCGCGCTAATAGCGTTTCAAACGTCACTCGCTCTGAGACTGGGAGTGGTTGTTCCCCTTGCTCTACATGGGTAACGAGGCTTCGAGGGTGGCCGTTGCCGATGTGTTCCTGGTTCGAGCCCAGAGAGGAGCGAGGAGTGGGACGGAAGCTATACTGTTACACTGGCAATACTAAAGTGCCTATAAGAACATCAAATAGTCAAAGGTTAATTAAATACAAATGGTATAGAGGGAAATTCCTATAATTTCTACAACCTAAAACTTCTTACCTGGAAATATTGAAGACTCATGTTAAAATCGGTCGACCTCTATATTGAACCATGCATATACAGTGCCTTCAAGAAGTATTCACACCCCTTGACTTGTTCCACATTATGTTGTGTTAAAATTGATGGAATTGCCATTATTTTGTCAACAACCTCCACAAAATACTCTAATGTGAAAGTGAAAGAAAAATGGTAACATTTGTAAAAAACAGAAATGAAAAATAAAACATGAATATCTTGGTTCGACAAGTATTCACACCCCTGAGTCAATACATGTTAGAATTTAATAATGTTTTATTTCACATTTATTTTAACCAGGCAGGCTAATTGAAAACAAGTTCTCATTTGCAACTGCGACCTGGCCAAGAAAAAGCAGAACAATTCAACACATACAACACAGAGTTAGACATGGAATAAACAAAACATAGTCAATATGTTTTGTAGTAGTCAATTACAGTAGAACAAAATAATAAGATAGATAGATAGATAAGAGATAGAGAGAGAGAGAGAGAGGGAGAGAGGGGGAGAGAAGAGAGAGAGCGAGAGAGAGAGTGCAAATGAGGTAAGATAAGGGAGTTAAGGCAATAAATAGGCCATGGTGGCAAAGTAATTACAATATAGCAATTCAACAATTAAACACTGGAATGGTAGATGTGCAGAAGATGAATGTGCAAGTAGAGATACTTGGGTGCAAAGGAGCAAGAAAAATAAATAAATACAGTATGGGGATGAGGATGAGGTAGGTAGATAGCCCATCTGTAAATATCCCATCTAAGTACAGGTGCAGTGATCTGTGAGCTGCTCTGACAGCTGGTGCTTAAAGCTAGTGAGGGAGATGTGAGTCTCCAGCTTCAAAGATTTTTGCAGTTCGTTCCAGTCAAAGGCAGCAGAGAGCTGGAAGGAAAGACAACCAAAGGGGGAATTGGCTTTGGGGGTGACCAGTGAGATATAACTGCTGGAGAGCGTGCTACGAGTGGGTGCTGCTATGGTGACCAGTGAGCTGAGATAAGGCGGGGCTTTACCAAGCAGAGACTTGTAGATAACCTGTAGCCAGTGGGTTTGGCAACGAGTATGAAGCGAGGGCAAACCAACGAGAGCGTACAGGTCACAATGGTGGGTAATACATGGGGCTTTGGTGACAAAACAGATGGCACTGTTATAGACTGCATTCAGTTTGTTGAGTAGAGTTTTGGAGGCTATTTTAAAGATGACATCACCGAAGTCGAGGATCGGTAGGATGACCAGTTTTACGAGGGCATGATTGTTAGCATGAGTGAAGGATGCTTTGTTGCGATATAGGAAGCCGATTCTAGATTTAATTTTGGATTTGAGATGCTTAATATGAGTCTGGAAGAAGTGTTTACAGTCTAACCAGACATCTAGGTATTTGTAGTTGTCCACCTTAGCAGTGATTGCAGGTGTGAGTCTGTGTGTCTAAGAGCTTTTCACACACAGGATTATTCAACATTTGCTCATTATGCTTTTCAAAATTCTTCAAGCGCTGTCAAATTGGTTGTTGGTCATTAGTAGACAACAATTTTTAGGTCCTGCCATAGATTATCAAGCAGATTTAAGTCAGAACTTTTACTCGGCTACTCAGGAACATTCACTGTCTTCTTGGTAAGTAACCCCAAAGTAGATTTGGGATGGCAGGTAGCCTAGTGGTTAGAGCATTGGGCCAGTAACCGAAAGGTTGCTAGATCGAATCCCCGAGCTGACAAGATAAAAATCTGTCGTTTTACCCCTGAACAAGGCACTGTTCCTAGGCCGTCATTTTAAATAAGAATTTGTTCTTAACTGACTTACCTAGTTAAACAAAGGATAAATAAAAATAAATACATTTGTCCTTTTGTTTTAGGTTATTGTCCTGCTGAAAGGTGAATTAATCTCCCAGTGTCTGGTGGAAAGCAGACAACCAGGTTTTCCCTCTAGGATTTTGCCTGAGCTTAGCTCCTTTCCATTTATTTTTACCCTGTAAAACTCCCCAGTCCGTAAATGATTACAGGCATACCCATAACATGATGCAGCCATCACTATGCTTGAAAATATGGAGAGTGGTACTCAGTAATGTGTTGTATATGCCCCAAGCATAACACTGTTTTCAGGACCAATTTTGTATTGCTTTGCCACATTTTTTTTTACAGTATTACTTAAGTGCATTGTTGCAAACAGGATGCATGTTTTGGAATATATTTTTATTCTGTACAGGCATCCTTTTCACTCAGTTATTTAGGTTAGTATTGTGGAGGAACTACAATGTTGTTGATCCATCCTATCACAGCCATTAAACTCTGTTACTATTTTAAAGTCACCACTGGCCTCATGGTGTAATCCCTAAGCAGTTTCCTTCCTCTCTGGCAACTGAGTTAAGGACAGCTGTATCTTTCTAGTGACTGGGTGAATTGATACATCAAAGTGTAATTAATCACTTCACCATGCTCAAAAGGGATTTACCAATAGGTGTCCTTTTTTGAGGCATTGGAAAACCCTCCCTGGTCTTTGTGGTTGAATCTGTGGTTGAAATTCACTGCTCGACTGAGGGACCTTAATGATAATCGTATGTGTGGAGTACAGAGACGAGGTAGTCATTCACAAATCATGTTAAAAACACTATTATTGCACACTTTTAACAACTTAGCATTCTTTTGATGAATTTTATGTCCCAAAATCTTGGGGTAACCCGCCACCCGGGATAACGAGCCTCCTTTCTGTACTTCTCACAGAAACCACTTCATGTCACCAATCCCCCCCCCCCCCCCCCCCCCCTCCCTCTTGCTCATAAAAAAAAACTAAGTCACTCCCCAAAAATGATTGAGGTAAGGTGGCGTTTTACCTCAAGTGACCCGTTTTACATTCAGCCCCACTCTCCCCCATGCATGCAGTGTGAATTGCAAAGCAGCAATGTGCATAAACATGCTGCTGCTAAAAACACTGGGTTTAAAAATGGTGCAGTTCGCACATTTTTAGGAGTTGAGAAATATATAAAATAGGAATAGAAACCAGGGATCCCCCTCTTTTCAACAAATGCCATTAAAACAGGTGTTTTTGCAATTGCAAAAATTGTTGTGCATTGACTGCTTTTCAGAATGCATGTTTCCCTCTCCACGGCACTCGCAGCTTGAACGAGCCTCGAGAGGAATATTTATCTCGCCAAGAAAAACACGACAATCCGACTAGTAAATCGATAAACCATTCTATTATGGGGTTGTCAGATTTTTCTATTCATTACTCATGGTGTTTGCAGAGGAATGTTAAAATGTGAACTTTTCTAGCAATCTTCAAAGTGCGCCTTGGTAGGAATAGTTCACAAGTTCCATATTTTTTAGGGGTGGTGGCAATGATTTTGCCTGTGGCGCAGGCCCACAGTAAAATGACTGCAGCAGAAACACCGGTAAACTCATTTCTCTGCCCTGCAACAGTGCTTCAAGATCGAGCCTAACCATCTCTCTGCTGTCTGCGGCTGTCACCTCACATCTCAGCGCCATGGGCCTTCGCTCATAGTCAGCCTAATCAATTACAAAGATCCAGCGAGACTGCCACCTATTCACTGCAGATGTCTGCTCTCATCTTCCATCTGCTCGAACAACAGTACTGACAGCCTTATCCATCTTCACTGACCTAACATCAAAACCAGGAATAAAACAGAATGAAATGGAGCACACACACACACACACAGGATGTGGAGTAAACACTTAATATCATGAGGGAGTCGTCAACAGGAATTGAGAGAAAGTGCCGTCTAATCTCTCTGCTCCAGATGCACAATTGTACACACGTCTCACACACACACACACACACACACACACACACACACACACACACGACTTGTAGAAAATAAAGTCATTTCGGCAGTGCACATAAACCTCCCACGAGGTGTGACACACATTGTGCTGACTGATGCCGGGCGAGAAAAGAGGGGAACAGCTGGGAGAAGGGTCCCTGGTCCCTAGAGGAACTAAACACACTCCC
This sequence comes from Oncorhynchus mykiss, assembly GCF_013265735.2. Taxonomy (NCBI): domain Eukaryota; kingdom Metazoa; phylum Chordata; class Actinopteri; order Salmoniformes; family Salmonidae; genus Oncorhynchus; species Oncorhynchus mykiss. The sequence goes on from NC_048565.1 coordinate 64,692,909, forward strand.
CCGTGTGTAGCAACCGTATGGGCAGGCAGACTATTTATAACACAGCAGGACCACTGCATGGTTTAACCTTGTTTACCACTTCAGCCAAAATCTTGAACAAATCAAACGTGTTACAGTCTATCGAGATGTGAAAGCACCTCTTTTGATTTAAACTAAACTTGCCATACATGTTTGCCCATGGAAGAAGGTCCGAGCGTGACTTTTGGGACCTGAATCCTAAAACATTCAGGAGATAATGACGCTCAAAGTGCTCATTTTGCACCCACCAAGCCATGAGACATGTCTTCATCACAAGAAAAGATAAACGGTTGAGTTTGATTTCATTTACAAGCATTCGAACAGAGCTGTCAAACTACTGTATTATTTCTTGAAAAACTTTTTTTTTTAAATAAAATGCCATTTTCTTTTATAAAACATGTCAAAACACGTCATTTAAACCAACTATTATATAAAAACAAGTCAACTTTCAAATTCACATATGTGGTAGCTAAGACCCGATTTCACATCTGAGGTTTTGTGTTGTGCCCGCTGCCGGTAGACACACAACATGCTCTTGAATAGTGTGGTTGTAATTTCAATCATAGAAGTATAATTTGTAGAACAGACCTATCCCTTTATTCGATTGCAATAATTGAATTAAAAACTTTATAATTACTACCAGTCCACCCACCGTCAAATGAAATGGTTTGACATGGTCATGTCTATCCTGTTATCTATATTCCTATGATTTCAATAGGTTTCCTATGGAGGATTTACAGTATAATTTTAAAAAACATATTCTGATTCAAGTCAACATTATCTGATGTGTGGACCTCTGACCATCTTTGTGGTACCAATTGAAAGTTGAAATTGAAATGTATTCCCATTTTCTTACATTGCTCAGCCAAAACATGACAACAACCACTGTATTAAAGAGCATTTTGTCTCAAACGATGGTGGGCACAAAACAGAAACCTTAGATTATGTAAAATAGGGTTTAAACTACAACATATGAGAATATAAAAAAAAAAAATGATATCAACAATGATATCAATCTCAACCGATTAACTTGTCCAGTGATGAAGACATGGATGTTTAATTAATGGTATGCCGTATGCAAAATGGGTCAAATTTGAGCACCTTTATCTCTTGAATGTCTTGAATGCTCTTCCACAATGGGCAATATACAAGGTTTCGTTCAAATCAAAAGGGGAGCTTTCAAAAAATGATAACTATCAAATGGATTACCCCATCTTCTTTTCATGGTGAGTTGTTCTCCTCACATCATAGCTCAGTAAGGCCGCCTCAAGTAGCTAGCCTTTCACAGTTATCTCCCAGCTATTACAAACATGACACGGTCGAGTGGAGCACCATGCAGCACATCTTCCAGATACCTGTGTAAACACCTGATAAGCAGAGTCCACCACTCCCAGCACTAACGGCCAGTAAGATATATCTCACTGTGTGTACACGTACCAGTAGTCCTCACAAGAATAGTAAACCAACAAAAATTCAGAAGTAAAGACATTCTGCTGGTCCTCACTTGTAAAAAGTTCACATGTTTTGGCTTAGGGGTTAGGGAAAAATATATTTTAAATGGCAATGAACTGTTGGTCCCCAAAAAGCCCTCACAAGAATAGTAAGACATATCTGTCCCTGTGTGTCTCTCTGCGTGTGTGTGTGTGTGTTTGTGTGGTGTTTTTTTTCAAGGAAGACATAATGATGCAACAAACCAAAGAAATCAAATAAGATGGCACCGAAGAACAAGGCTGACGTTTTACATTCTCCCAACCAATTGTGCAAAATTGTAATTTTTTTTGCGTAACTTATTTTTTTACTTATTGTGTACATAAAGTTGCTGCTACTGTCTCTGATGACCGAAAATACCTTCTGGACATCAGAAACGTTTTCCTTTAACGAGTCCGACGAGAAGGATATCGTGCTTTCACTGGAACAGGCCCAGATCTACGCCTTGTGAGTGAAGACGCCGGAAAAGGGGATGCAGATAGGGAATCCTTCTGAGAAGACGGAAGTGAGCGAGTAAATTCCCAATGCCTTCCATTCCCCTTGCTAACATGCAATAGTTAAATAAAACTGATGACCTACTATTAAGATTATCCTACTAACGGGACATTAAAAACTGTAACATCTTATGTTTCACCGAGACGTGGCTGAATGAAGAAACGGACAATATAGTGCTGCCGGGATTTTCCATGCACTGGCAAAACAGAGACGCTACAGCTGGTAAGACAAGGGGTGGGGGTGTGTGTCTTTTTGTCAATAACAGCTGGTGCACAATGCCTAATATTAAAGAAGTCTCGAGGTATCGCTCACCTGAGGTAGAGAACCTTATGATAAGCTGTCGACCACACTATCTATCAAGAGAGATCTCATCTGTATTATTCATAGCCACTTATCGCCAGAAAGCGAAGCTGGGACTAAGACCGCTCTCAACCAACCAAAAAAGTCATAAGCAAAGAAGAAAATGCTCTCCCAGAAGTGGCGCTCCTAGTGGCCAGGGACTTTAATGCAGGCAAACAAATCAGTTTTACCAAATTTTTATCAGCATGTCAGATGTGCAACCAGGGACAACAAAAAAAAACTTGACCACATTTTCTCCACACACAGAGATGCATACAAAGCTCTCCCCCACCCTCTATTTGGCAAATCTGACCACAATTCTGTCCTCCTGATTCCAGCGAAACCTAAATCAGGAAGTACCAGTGATTCGCTCAATACAGAAGTGGTCAGATGACACGGATGCTACACTACAGGACTGTTTTGCTAGCACAGACTGGAATATGTTCCGGCATTCATCCAAAGGCATTGAGGAATACACCACCTCAGTCATCGGCTTCATCAATAAGTACATCAATGACGTTGTTCCCACAGTGACTGAACGTACATATCCCAACGAGAATTCATGGATTACAAGCAACATCGGCATTGAGCTAAAGGCTAGAGCTGCCGCTTTCAAGGAGCGGGAGACAATCCGGCCACTTATAAGAAATCCCGCTATGCCCTCAGACGAACCATCAAACAAGCGCAAAGTGTCAATACAGGATTAAGACTGAATCCTACTACACCGGCTCTGACGTTTGTCGAATGTGGCAGGGCTTGAAAACTATTACGGACTACAAAAGGGAAACCCAGACGTGAGCTGCCCAGTGACACGAGCCTACCAGACGAGGTAAATTCCTATTATGCTTGCTTCGAGGCAAGCATCACTGAAGCATGCATAAGAGCACCAGCTGTTCCAGATGACTGTGTGATCACGCTCAACGCAGTCGATGTGAGCAAGACCTTTAAACAGGTCAACATTCACAAAGCCACGGGGCCAGACGGATTACTAGGACATGGACTGAAAGCATGTGCGGACCAACTGTCAAGTGTCTTCACTGACATTTTCAAGCTCTCCCTGACCGAGTCTGTAAAACCTACAAGTTTCGAGCAGACCACCATTGTCCCTGTGCCCAAATAAGCGAAGGTAACCTGCCTAAATGATTACTGCCCCGTGGCACTCACATCAGTAGCCATCAAGTGCTTTGAAAAGCTGGTCATGGCTCACATCAACAGCATCCTCCCGGACACCCTAGATCCACTCGAATTCGAATAACGCCCCAACAGATCCACAGATGACGCAATCTCACTCCACACTGCCCTTTCACCTGGACGAAAGGAACACCTATGTGAGAATGCTGTTCATTGACTACAGCTCAGCGTTCAACACCATAGTGCCCACGAAGCTAAGGACTCTGGGACTAGACACCTCCCTCTGCAACTGGATACTGGACTTCCTGACGAGCCGCCCCCAGGTGGTAAGTGTAGGCAACAACACGTCTGCCATGCTGATCCTTAACACTGGTGCCCCTCAGGGGTATGTACTTAGTCCCCTCCTGTATTCCTTGTTCACCCACGACTCTGTGGCCAAACACGACTCCAACACCATCATTAAGTTTGCTGACGACACAACAGTGGTAGGCCTGATCACTGACAACGATGAGGAGGTCAGAGAACTGGCAGTGTGGTGCCAGGAAAACAACCTCTCCCTCAATGTAAGCAAGACAAATGAGCTGATCGTGGACTACAGGAAAATTCCGGGCCGAACAGGCCCCCATTAACATCGACGGGGCTGTAGTGGAGCGGGTCGAGAGTTTCAAGTTCCTTGGTGTCCACATCACCAACAAACTATCATGGTCCAAACTTACCAAGGCACTCGTGAAGAGGGCAAAACAAAACATTTTTCCCCTCAGGAGAATGAAAAGATTTGGCATGGGCCACCAGATCATCAAAATGTTCTACAGCTGCACCATCGAGAGCATCCTGACCGGTTGCATCACCGCCTGGTATGGCAACTGCTAGGCATCAAGTCAAGCGCCAAGTCTAGGACCAAAAGGCTCCTCAACAGCTTCTACCCCCAAGCCATTAGACTGCTAAACAATTCATAAACATTGCTCCCGGACAATTTACATTGGCATACCCCACCTCCCCTCTTGTACACTGCAGCTACTCGCTGTTTGTTTGTTACCTATGTATAGTCACTTCGCCCCCACCTACATGAACAGATTACTTTAACTAGCCTGTACCCCTGCACACTGAGTCGGTACCGGTGCCCCCTGTATAAAGCCTTGTTATTCTTATTGTTTTACTTTTTATTCTAACTTCTCACTTTAGCCTACTTGGTAAATATTTTCTTCTTCTTGAACTGCACTGTTGGTTAAGGGCTTGTAAGTAAGTATTTCACAGTAAAGTCTACACTTGTATTCGGCGCATGTGGCAAATAGTTTGATTTGATTTGAAAACCATTCTTAATTTTTTGTGGCAGCCCTAGCCTACACGCATCATACAATGTTTCTGTAATTATCAGCTGATGATCATCAATATTGCATAGATGTAGAGCTGTGATCCACTTCAGAGGTGTTAGCAATAACCTATATCTATGTGAGTCATGCACAGGTTTGTAACCCTTCACAACAACCTGACTGTCAGCTTCAGGAGGTCATGTAAAACAAGACAGAGAGAGAGAACAGACAGACCAGGCTACCTGTCTGTCCTCTCAAGGGTTCTTCTTCTACACCACTTTCCCTCTGCCTGCAGCCAAATCAGATAAGACATTCCACTCTCTTCCCACAACACACTGCTCCTCGGGGGCCCTGAGAACAGGCAGCAAGCAACACACACCTGGTCGGCTCATGTCCCCTCCAAGCCACAATCTGAAGTCATTTGACATTCATCCCGCTGCGGCAGAGCCAAGGTTGTGTCCATTAGCCACCAAACGAAAGATAGACTGAAGGACTACGTAGACTTGTAAAATAAGAATTGCTCATTCTTGTTTTCCATTGCAAAATATTTTGATACGGTGTGACCCACTGAACACGAGCCAGGTTAGAGGGGGGGGGGGGGGGGGGGGGGGGGTGGTCGCTTGGTGAAATGGGCCCTATTCCACTGCTCTTCCCTGGTAATAAAAGCCAGCCACGGTGCCACTGAGCAAACAGTCAGCCCAGTTACTGAGCCTGGCTCAGCCTAGAGACGCTGCTATTCAGGAGACATAGCTACTTATAACACCTAGCACCAGCTAGAAAATCCTGGGTCAGACAAAGCAGGGCACGTAATGGAAAACATTAAGCAAATTAGCTTAGACCAGACCCTATTTTACATCTGAGGTTTTTGTGTTGTGCCCGCCATTGGTTGACTCACAACATGCTCTTGGCCGCCGGTCAACTCACCATCGAATGTTAACTTAAAATGCTCATGTCTATTCTATTATTCAGATTTCTATTATTTCAATATGTTTCCTATGGAGTATTGGGAGTATAATTTAAAAATGACAGATAGTCCCATTCAAGTAAACATTATCTGATGTGTGGACCTCCGACCAATTTTTGTGAAAGTTTACATGTCAATGTTATTCCCATTTTAGCACATTGATCAGCCAAAACATGACATCCACCCTGTATTTAAGAGCATGTTGTGTCTCAACCTAGGTCAGGAACAACACAAAAACCTCAGATTATGTCAAATATGGTCTATGCTAAATCAGAGTTTACACTTACTTAAAATAATTGACTTAAAGTTTTTTTTAAATTCATTTAAATGACACATTTATAAAATCATTATTTAGTTTGGCAACCTTTTCTGTAAGCTTTTAAATGATATCAATCTCAACCGTTTGTCTTTTCCAGTGATGAAGACATGGATGTCTCATGGAATGGTGGGGTGCGCAAAATAGGTCCATTTAAATTAAGCACCTGTATCTATTGAATGTTTTGGCATTCAGGTCCAAAGTCACTTTCTGAGCACTTCTACAACGGGCAAATAAGTATGGAAGGTTTAATTCGAATCAAAAAGGGGATGCTGTCAAAAAGTCGATTCAGATGGATTTACTAATCTCTGACTCTTAATATTGACATTAAGCAAATGGGCATTTCCATGTTAAAATTCCCATGAGCACGAACATGTGAAGTTCATAGGAGCACATCAAATTTGTCGTCAAATTTAAGCTAAGAGTCTACATTTTCTAGAAATTACAGGCATATATATATAAAGGCTCCTACCATTTTCCATACTAAACCATTATGAATAAGCAAAAGCTTTGATTCCTGATCAAACAGATGGAAAGGGCTTCCGAGTGACGCAGCGGTCTAAGGCACTGCATAACAGTGCAAGAGGCATCACTTCAACCCCTGGTTCGAATCCAGGCTGTATCATAGAGCGGCGCACATTTGGCCCAGCGTCGTCCGGGTTTTTTGCCGGGGTGGGCCGTCATTGTAAATAAGAATTTGTTCTTAACTGACTTGCCTAGTTAAATAAAATGTTAAATTAAAGATTTTTAAAAAGATGGAAAGGGGGTCTTAGAAAACATCTACGAGAAAGAAAGAGTCTTAAAAAGGTTTTAGAAATAAATCAAAACGCAATGTTGAAGACCCCTGCACACTATTAACATTTCATTTTGGGTCACCTGCTACTGTCCTCCCTTCCACTGGCATACTGTTATGTTCAGCTCATTAATCTTTTCTTTCTCTTGTTGTCGTGAGCTGGTCAAAGCAAGAGTGTGAAAACAGTCTGGCCACCCCTTCCTCTCAAGTTAATTTCACCTCTCCCAGCCCTCTGACCCACTGAGCACCAATGGATGATGAAACGTAGTTGAAAATTGGTCAGTCCAAATCTGAACCAATCGTAGACGTCGATTTCACAAGTTTGGACAGCACAGTACAGTAGAGCACAGTAGGGTAAAGAAAAGTTCATTACAATACAGTACTGTATATTACAGTACAGTTTAGTACAGCGCAGCACACTAGAGTAAATGTACTCTACAGTTATGTCCAAACTTGTGAAACATAGACGTCTATGATCGGTACAGCTTTGGTCTGGTTCGGATAAAGAAAATGTGGTCTTGTTTGGGGCGGAGCTCATTGGAATAATATGCAGTACGTAGAATAATATCCACACATGCAAAAGGCGGATATTGCATATTTAAACGATTTTAACGATATTCATATCCATAATTATGTATTTCTGTATAATACAGATCAGGGACCCATGATGTCATTCTGTTACCATCATTTGGATACTGGGTGTTAATCCACTTTGTACTTCAATAACCAAAATAGAACTCATTATCATAGCCGAGACCTTTCTTTCTGCAGACATCTTTAAATCTTAAATCATAGTAGATACAGTTGAAGTCGGAAGTTTACATACACCTTAGCCAAATACATTTAAACTCAGTTCTCAATTCCTGACTTTTAATCCAAATAAAAATTCCCTATTTTAGGTCCGATAGGATCACCACCTTATTTTAAGAATGTGAAATGTCAGTAATAGAAGAGAATTATTAATTGCAGTCAGAAGTTTACATACTAATTGTATTTGTGTGTATCTAATTGTATTTGATAGCATTGCCTTAAAATTGTTTAACTTGCGTCAAACATTTTCGGTAGCCTTCCACAAGCTTCCCACAAAAAGTTGGGTCAGTTTTGGCCCATTCCTCATGACAGAGCTGGTGCAACTGAGTCAGGTTTGTAGGCCTCCTTGCGCGCACATGCTATTTCAGTTCTGTCCACAAATGTTCTATGGGATGAAGGGCAGGGCTTTGTGATGGCCACTCCAGTACCTTGACTTTGTTGTCCTTAAGCCATTTTGTCTTTGGAAGTATGCTTGGGGTCATTGTCCATTTGGAAGACCCATATGTGACCAATTGTTAACTTCCTGACTGATGTCCTGAGATGTTGCATCAATATATCCACATAATTTTGCCATCTATTTTGTGAAGTGTACCAGTCCCTCCTGCAGCAAAGCACCCCCAAAACATGACGCTGCCACCCCCGTGCTTCACGGTTGGGATGGTGTTCTTCAACTTGCAAGCCTCCCCCTTTTTCTTCCGAACATAACGATGGTCATTACATTTCTCCAAAAAGGATGATCTTTGTCCCCATGTGCAGTTGCAAACCGTAGTCTGGCTTTGTTATGGCAGTTTTGGACTTTTCGCACCAAATTATTTACTTCGGTCTTGGCTGATTTCTTTTGATTTTCCCATGATATCAAGCAAAGAGGCACTGAGTTTGAAGGTAGGCCTTGAAATACATCCACAGGTTCACCTCCAATTGACTCAAGTGATGTCAATTAGCCTATCAGCAGCTTCTAAAGCAATGACATAATTTTCTGGAATTTTCCAAGCTGCTTAAAAAGGCACAGTCAACTTAGTGTATGTAAACTTCTGACCCACTGGAATTGTGATACAGTGCATTATAAGTGAAATAATCTGTCTGTAAACAATTGTTGGAAAAATTACTTGTGTTATGCACAAAGTAGATGTCCTAAACGACTTGCCAAAACTAGTCTGTTAACAAGAAATTTGAGGAGTGGTTGAAAAACAAGTTAATGACTCCAACCTTAAGTCAAATCAAATCAAATTTTATTTGTCACATACACATGGTTAGCAGATGTTAATGCGAGTGTAGCGAAATGCTTGTGCTTCTAGTTCCGACAATGCAGTAATAACAAGTAATCTAACTAACAATTCCAAAACTACTGTCTTGTACACAGTGTAAGGGGATAAAGAATATGTACATAAGGATATATGAATGAGTGATGGTACAGAGCAGCATAGGCAAGATACAGTAGATGGTATCGTGTACAGTATGCACAAATGAGATGAGTATGTAAACAAAGTGGCATAGTTTAAAGTGGCTAGTGATACATGTATTACATAAGGATACAGTCGATGATATAGAGTACAGTATATACGTATGCATATGAGATGAATAATGTAGGGTAAGTAACATTATATAAGGTAGCATTGTTTAAAGTGGCTAGTGATATATTTACATCATTTCCCATCAATTCCCATTATTAAAGTGGCTGGAGTTGAGTCAGTGTCAGTGTGTTGGCAGCAGCCACTCAGTGTTAGTGGTGGCTGTTTAACAGTCTGATGGCCTTGAGATAGAAGCTGTTTTTCAGTCTCTCGGTCCCAGCTTTGATGCACCTGTACTGACCTCGCCTTCTGGATGATAGCTGGGTGAACAGGCAGTGGCTCGGGTGGTTGATGTCCTTGATGATCTTTATGGCCTTCCTGTAACATTGGGTGGTGTAGGTGTCCTGGAGGGCAGGTAGTTTGCCCCCGGTGATGCGTTGTGCAGACCTCACTACCCTCTGGAGAGCCTTACGGTTGAGGGCGGTGCAGTTGCCATACCAGGCGGTGATACAGCCCGCCAGGATGCTCTCGATTGTGCATCTGTAGAAGTTTGTGAGTGCTTTTGGTGACAAGCCGAATTTCTTCAGCCTCCTGAGGTTGAAGAGGCGCTGCTGCGCCTTCTTCACGATGCTGTCTGTGTGAGTGGACCAATTCAGTTTGTCTGTGATGTGTATGCCGAGGAACTTAAAACTTCCGAATTCAACTGTATTTAATAGCGTTTTGGGAAAACGTGTTCACAAACTGAGGGAGATTGGTAACAAAATTTCAGTAACAAAATTTCAGTAACAAACTTTACATCGGCACTGTTCCCAGGAAATGTGGTTTTGTAAAATGTTCTGTAGAAATTGTTAAAAGTCGTACATGTGCATAGAGTTGTATGGTTTGTTTAACGTTGCAATCAATGGTTTGTGTTGGCATACTTTTAAAGTTAAAAAATAAAAAATTAACATGTAATAATATTTTAAAATTAAAAGAGTCTCAGCGTCATTCTGTTACCATGGAATTGCCCATATGTAATGTACAGTAAACCAGCTGTATAGCTTTAGGCTTCTTGAGTACAGCCATACAAATTAGAGTTATTCATATATAATGTGCAGGCTACTACTATTATACTGAGCCCATTCTTTCTTGGACTCACTATTCAAATATCAGTTCTTTGCTTTCTCGTGTGCTAGTAGAGCTGTTGCCAAAACTGAGTTGAGTGCAACTGTTCCGTGCAACTACAGGAATTTCACCTTCTTTGTGTCTTCCAACGATAGAGAAAACAGAACCCTTAAGGGTTGATCTAAATAGATATGACATGAGTATGTTCAGGTGCGCTACTGTTCCAGAAAGCATTTATCTTCTGAGACAATCCAATGATCCCTGTACAAAACTTCCAGTGACTGGCATGTTTACCAGGAATGCTAGCAGGGCACCATCTGTCAAGTGTTATGAAGACTGGTATTTCTGGGCGTGTGAGTGCCAGTCAGCCAGACAGTGTGGTAGAGACTTGCTTGGAGGAGCTCCTATACTGCACAGAAGCAGATGGTATGGGCTGCACTTCAGAGAACGGTGTGTGTGCACTGTAACTGGGGTTATGAGGACAATGGGGGCGTGTACACGTACACAATAATGCGATTACTGGGAACAGTCAGATGAATATAATAGTTTGATTAAAACTTTGACATGCGTTGCAATTAGAACGATGAACACATTTGCAAACCAGGGAACCTGATGGAACTTTGGTGAACGCAGAAAATTGCCATTCTACCACAGCGATCGTGTAATTATTGGGAAGCCTATTTGATTCAGATTTCAGACAGGTTTGCGCGTGAAAACTATTTCTACAATGCATACTTTCAGTATTTCCAAACTCACTTCACTGGCGCAAAAAAAAGGAGGCTCGGGCTGCTGGTGCTAGCATATGTGCAGATCAAATACACAGCCGGAACTCTTTTGAGTTTACCTAATAATTCAGAAGATTGCTCAGAAATCCAGCTGTTTTAATCGGCGTATGATGACTTTATGACCTTATGACCTTACGCAGATTAAGAAAAGCAGAGTAAGGGGTTTACATGACTAATGCCATCCTCAGCCCACTGCCATAATCAGTTTAATATCAAATTATTAGTGTGCATGTAAAAGTACTGTGACTGCTGGCCAAACCTGATAACATCTGTCCAATCCATCCACCTCTGCTCAATGGGTCACCAACTAGCTTCCACCGGCAGCTACTCTATAAATAAATGCATAGACATCTCACAAACCACAGATGATAGCCTATATGTTCACAGACAGCTACAGTATAGGCCTACGTACATAAACAACAACGACAGGTCTCATGTGACACAACGGCCACAGAGAGAACTGTTATGTTTAGAACAACTCAGCGGAATGAAAAAAATAACATTTAAAAAAAACACGAGGCCTTCACTCTACCAAGCTGCGGAGGAAGCCCTCATCTGCGCTGCATGCCGCATGAGGGGGAAAACATATAGTCCTGAGGGAAATTCAACACAGAGAGACAACAAGGAAGCTTTAAGCAATAATCCACCCCAAACCACTAATTCCTATTATTAACAGTGTAAAATAACACTCATGTGAAAACAATAAGATAAGATTGGTAGAAAGATGTGAAAATCGATTTGGGAAATCTGTTGCAGCTCAAGCTTACTACAAAACCCACGATGCAAATGTTCTCGCGCTGACTGGCTAGCTAGCTAGAAAACATAGCTAAACACAATAATACCAAAGTCAATATCAGCATGTGAAGTAGCTAACTAGCTGTAAAATCGCCTAAACAAACTGCACTATTCATTTTCAAGTCTATTTCACTTGAAGTTCGTCTCTGCCACTGAGCTATAAACGGCGTCTCCGCCCAGGGCAAGAGCAGCGTTACGTGACTTTCCCACAGAGTATTTGGAGGAGATGGGGAAAACTCCACTAGAATCGGATTGCGTGACAATCAGCTTAGCAACCGCGTGACACAGCATGACAACGTGAATGTGATTAGTTGACAGTCAGTTGGGTGGAGTGTTTCTCCATTTATTCCCATCTACTCCTTTCAGTCATATCTCTGATTCCTACAGACAAGGCGCATTGCGACACGGCACTTGGAGGAGGAACGGAGGTGAATCATTTGGTACAATGTTTAGACTGAGCACAACTAAGCGAAATCTCTACTTTGTCATGGCGTTATAAAATGGATGGATGTGTTCTGGACAAGTGTGGCCTTACTATTTATTTGGTGATCTGGTGTGCCGGTTATTGTTTTAAAATTGCTATGAAATGTGATAGTGTCTCCAGGGACGAGAATGATGTAGCTAAAACGTGCTCCTATATGATTTCCTGATATTCACAGGCAGACCACTTAGAAGTTAAATCATGGGGGAATTTTTTATTTTTTTTTACCCACTGATAGAACATAGGCTGATACCAAATTGTTTCATGATTTTTATTTCTGGGGTGGATAATCACTAAGTTTGTACAACCCAAATCTCAGCTAAATGCCAATGACACTTCTATTTATTCTACTCTCTCTCCAAGAGGAAATTAAGGACTAATTCTTCACTGTCAGTTTGCTTTCCAGGGCAAGGCCACGGGGACTTTCTCTGTTTATTTTTGATAGCCGCCTTTTTCTCCCCAATTTCGATTGTCTCATCACTGCAACTCCCCAACGTGCTCGGGAGAAGCGAAGGTCGGAGTCATGCGTCCTACGAAACATGACCCTCCTAACCACACTCCTTTATACCCGCCAGCTTAACCCGGAAGCCAGCAGCAGCAATTTGTTGGAGGAAACACCATTCACCTGGCGACCGGGGTCAGCCTACAGGCAACAGGCCCGCCACAAGTAGTCGCTAGGGCGCAATGAACCAAGTAAAGCCCCCCTGGCCAAACCCTGTCGACGCTGGGCAAATTGTGCACAGTCCTATGGGACTCGCAGGCCACGGCCCGGGAATGAACCCAGGTCTGTAGTAATGCCTTAGACCGCTGCGCCACTCGAGAGGTCTTAAACAAAGATACACTTGTGGGAGCAATAAATAGGCCCAGAGGAAAAGAGGAGAGAGGGTGGGAGATGGGAGGGTTGGGGGTAAAGTGTATTGTTTGAGTGGTCCAGAGTGGAAACTTTGGTGTGCGGAGTAAACAGGGCTGGGTAAAGCGGTACAGTGATAACCCCTCTCAGTGGGACAACAGGCTGAGGGGAGATAAGGCAGGGAAAGGGCCTCTCTCACACACACACACACACAGGACGCCCAGTAACACACACAGACAAACAGTGACGGAAACTTAAAATAAGTATTTCCACAACTGGCAGACACGAGTGAGACACAAGTGAGACATGGATACATTCACGTAGGCCTGTGTTACAACACATGGCCATCACCAGCACGTAGTAGAATGGCTTAGTTACACATCCTGCTATTTCAGTTGCTCTCTCACAGGGTTGCAAAGGGTCGGAAACTTTCAGGGTAAATTCCCAGAAAATATTCATGGGAAGTTAAGTTTTGCTTAAATTCATGAAAAAGGTTAGCATATAACAGTGAACCTTTTTAGTGGGATACACAAGGCAATTCTAGGTCTTGTGGCCTATTTTGGTTAAACTATCCCCAATTCAATGGAATTGCAACCCTCTGCATGCACAGTGCATTCTTCCATCACATGTACAGCTGATTCTCAAGATCTTGCACACTAATGAGATGCTATTGAGCCCACACTACTACACTGTCTGAGCCAAGGACGACATGCTTTCTGGTAAGTTTTGATTATAATACTGGGTGGGATGAATATATTTTATATAACATACTGTACATGATTTTTGTTAACTAGTAAATAGTAGCCTAAAGCAAAGTCTGTTTAAATCAATTCTAAATTGTTAACAATTTCTGCTAGTTAGTTTTTGCTACCATGTGAGTTTTAGATTTGCTTGAGCCTGCTAACCGATGAGTGTCAATTCACCTGTTTCCATACATGTTTCATTGTAAAGCATTTATCTTACAAAGTAACTATTTATCTGTACTTGGAAATGTTTTGTTTGTTTTTACTAATTTTTATTCTAATCTTTACAGGAAAATGCCATGGGCACTGTCTGATGTGGAGACATTTCAATACAGCTAATGTAGAAGGATAAGCTGTGTACATTTGCAAATACTGTGCCAAATCATACGTGAAGGACGTAACAAAGATGCAGAATCATCTGACCAAGTGCATAAAGTTCCCTCAGCCCTCACAACAAGCAACCTCTGACAAAAGTCCCTCTACTTTTATTCGAGGTGAAAATGCTGAATCAGACACCTTATTGACTGCAACTGCTCATGGTACTCCTAAAATCAGAAGTTTTTTTGACTCAATGGAGGAACATAGTCAGAGAAATGCTGATCAATGTCTTGCTCGAGCTGTGTATGCAACTGGTACACCTCTGCTGCTCACAGGCAATGTGTATTGGAATAGATTTTGGACTGTTCTTCACCCAGCATACACCCCTCCAACCAGACATGCTTTATCTACTCATTTGCTGGATGCAGTTCAACAGAGTTCAAGTGAAGGACAAGCAAATCATTGAGAAAGCAGACTGTATTGCAATCATCTCTGATGGGTGGTCGAATGTTCGTGGGCAAGGAATAATTAACTACATCATCTCCACCCCTCAACCAGTACTCTACAAGAGCTCAGACACAAGGGACAACAGACACATCGGTTTCTACATTGCAGATGAGCTGAAGGCAGTCATCAATGACCTTGGACCAAAGAAGGTACAGTTGAAGTCAGAAGTTTACATAAACCTAGGTTGAAGTCATTAAAACTTGTTGTTTTCAACCACTCCACAAATTTCTTGCCAAAACTATAGTTTTTTTAACAAGTAGGTTAGGACATCTACTTTGTGCATGACACAAGTAATCTTTCCAACAATTGTTTACGGACAGATTATTTCACATATAATTCACAGAATCACAAATCCAGCGGGTAAGAAGTTGACATGCAGTAAGTTGACTGTGCCTTTAAAAAGCTTGTAAAATTCCAGAAAATTATGTCATGGCTTTAGAAGCTTCTGATAGGCTAATTAACATCATTTGAGTCAGTTGGAGGTGTACCTGTGGATGTATTTCAAGGCCTACCTTCAAACTCAGTGCCTCTTTGCTTGACATCATGGGAAAATCAAAAGAAATCAGCCAAGATCTCAGAAGAAAATTGTAGACCTCCACAAGTCTGGTTCATCCTTGGAAGCAATTTCCAAATGCCTGAAGGTACCACGTTCATCTGTACAAACAATAGTACGCAATTATAAACACCAATGGGACCACGTAGCCATCATACCGCTCAGGAAGGAGAAGCGTTCTGTCTAAAGATTAACGTACTTTGATGCGAAAAGTGCAATCAATCCCAGAACAGCAGCAAAGGACCTTGTGAAGATGCTGGAGGAAACAATTACAAAAGTATCTATATCCACAGTAAAACGAGTCCTATATCAACATAACTTGAAAGGCCCCTCCGCAAGGATAAAGCCGCTGCTCCAAAAGCCAGACTAAAGTCTGCAACTGCACATGGGTTACAAAGATCGTACTTTTTCGAGAAATGTCCTCTGGTCTGATGAAACAAAAATATAACTGTTTGGCCATAATGACCATCGTTATGATTGGAGGAAAAAGGGGGATGCCTGCAAGCTGAAGAACACCATCCCAACGTGAAGCACGGGGGTGGCAGCATCATGTTGTGGGGGTGCTTTGCTGCAGGAGGGACTGGTGCACTTCACAAAATAGAAGGCATCACGAGGAAGGAAAATTATGTGGATATATTGAAGCAACATCTCAAAACATCAGTCAGGAAGTTAAAGCTTGGTCGCAAATGAGTCGTCCAAATGGACAATGACCCCAAGCATACTTCCAAAGTTGTGGCAAAATGGCTTAAGGACAAAGTCAAGGTATTGGAGTGGCCATCACAAAGCCCTGACCTCAATCCCATAGAAAATTTGTGGGAAGAACTGAAAAAGTGTGCGCGAGCAAGGCCTTCAAGCCTGACCAGCTCTGTCAGGAGGAATGGGCCAAAATTCACCCAACTAATTGTGGGAAGCTTGTGGAAGGCTAGCCAAAACTTCCCCCCCCCCCCCCCCCCCCCCTGTTAAACAATTTAAAGGTAAAGCTACCAAACACTAATTGAGTGTATGCAAACTTCTGACCCACAGGGGACGTGATGAAAGAAAAAAAAGCTGAAATAAATCACTACTATTATTCTGACATTTCACGTTCTTAAATTCTTAAGTGGTGATCCAATCTGACCTATAACAGGGAATTCTTACTAGGGAATTCAGGGAATTCTTACTAGGATTAAATGTCAGGAAATGCGAAAATAACTGAGTTTAAATGGATTTGCACTGGTGACAGACAATGCTGTGAACATGAAGGTTGCTTGGTCTAAAGTGGAGGAGTCCTACCCTACCCTCACCTCACATCACACCCATTGGCTGTGCTGCTCATGCATTGAATCTGCTCCTCAAGGACATCATGGCACTGAAAACAATGGATGCACTCTACAAGAGTGCCAAGGAAATGGTTAGGCATTTGAACGGTCATCAAGTTATAATAGCAATCTACCTCACCAAGCAAAGTGAGAAGAATAAGAGCACCTCATTGAAGCTGCCCAGAAACACCCATTGGGGTGGTGTTGTCATTATGTTTCACAGTCTCCTGGAGGGGAAGGAATCTCTCCAAGAAATGGCCATATCAGTCTGCTGATATGGACAGCCCCATCAAGAGGATCCTCCTGTATGATGTATTTTGAGAGAGTGGTAAGCATCCTGCAACATATAGCAGTTGCCATTGCATGGATTAATGGAGACGATGGCATCCTGTCTGATGTTCAGACTCTGCTTGCAGATGTAAGAGAAGAGATCCGTCCTGCCCTGCCCACTTCACTGTTGCTCCAAGCAGAGGAAACTGCAGTTCTGAAATACATCAAAAAGCATTTAGACTTCTGCCTGAAGCCCATACAGCGTACATGTTGGACCCCAAGTATGCTGACAAGAGCATCCTGTCTGGTGCAGAGATCAACAAGGCTTGTGGTGTCATCACTACCGTGTCGCACCACCTTGGCCTGGATGAGGGCAAGGTTCTTGAAGTCTGGCAAAGTAAACTTCCAATCAAGGGTTTCTGGATAGAGAAGCAATATGGCAGTTGTGCCAACATATTTCATCAGCAACCTGGTGGAAGGGACTTTGTGGAGCTGAGGCTCTTTTCCCGGTTGCCTCCACCATCCTCCAAATCCCCCAACATCAGCCGCCTCCGAGCGCAACTGGTCCTTGTTTGGGAACACACACACCAAAACATGCAATACAAGGGTTGAAAAAGTGGTGGCCATACAGGCATATGAGGCTTTTTGAGCCTGACACCCTCAACAAGGTTGGAAATTGACAGTGAAGATGAGGCCTCAGTCTGATGTTCAAGGGGTGGACATTGAGGAGGTCCAGGGAGGATATATGGAAGCCTGAGAGGAGGACAACGAAAGCTTTAGTTTCTAGATTATAATTTTACAGATGTATGTTGAAAAGTTTTTGGTTGCTCAAGATCCAAGGAGAAATTCAACGTCCATCCAGGTACCCAGGACGTCAGGAGAGGACTTAAAAACCACCCACTAGGGGCAATGGTGATCACCATTAGCATCAAGTAGGGTTGCGGTTTCCAAGGGCGTTGTGGATGAGGGACGGGCATAAGCCGCGAGCTCCGGCTCAGATGTTCAATCCCAGTAATAAGCAGAAAAACACAAACAATTTTCTTCTTGAGCACACCAAACTTGGCAAACCTTTGCAGAGGCATGTGACGTAAAACAACAGCTAGGCTATAACATGCATGTGATGGCATACAAACAATGTTTTGTGTGTGTGCACACCTAAGTTTGTGCATACATGCATCGTGTGTGTGTGGGGACAGATGGGCGACACTACCGGTCAAAAGTTTGGACACCTACTCATTCAAGGTTTTTCTACATTTTTGCTATTTTCTACATTGTAGAATAATAGTGAAGACATCAAAACAATCAAATAACACAAATGGAATCATGTACTAGCCAAAAATAATTAAACAAATCAAAATATATTTTAGATTTGACATTCTTCAAAGTAGCCACCCTTTGCCTTGAGAGCTTTGCACACTCTTGGCATTCTCTCAACCACCTTCATGAGGTAGTCACCTGGAACGCATTTCAATTAACAGTTGTGCTTCTTAAAAGTTAATTTGTGGAATTGTTTTCCTTCTTAATGCGTTTGAACCACAACAGTCCATCATTACTTTAAGACAAAGGTCAGTCAATGCAGAACATTTCAAGAACTTAGTGTCTTCAAGTGCAGTTGCAAAAACCATCAAGAGCTATGATGAAACTGGCAGTCCTCATGAGAGCCACAAGAAAGGAAGACCCAGAGTTACCTCTGCTGCAGAGGATGAGTTCATTAGTTACCATCCTCAGAATTTACTGCCCAGATAAAATGCTTCAGGGAGTTCAAGTTACAGACATCTCAACATTAACTGTTCAGAGATACTTGCTTGGATCAAGAAACTCAAGCATTGGACAGTCGACTGATGGAAATCTGTCCTCTGGTCTGATGAGTCCAAATTTGACATTTTTGTTTCCAACCACTTTGTCTTTGTGAGACGCATAGTAAATGAACGGACGATCTCTGCGTGTGGTTCACACTGTGAAGCATGGAGAAGGTGTGATGGTACTTCGCTGGTGACACCGTCAGTGATTTATTTCAAATTCAAGGCACACTTCACCAGCATGGCTACCACAGCATTCTGCAGCGATACACCATCCCATCTGGTTTGAGTTTAGTGGGATTATAATTTGTTTTTCAACAGGACAATGACCCAACACACCTCCAGGCTGTGTAAGGGCTATTTGACCAAGAAGGGGAGTGATGGAGTGCTGCATCAGATGACCTGGCCTCCACAATCACCCAACTTTGGGATAGGTTGGACCGCAGAGTGAAGGAAAAGCAGCCAACAAGTGATCAGCATGTGGGAACTTCTTCAAGACTGTTGGAATAGCATTCCAGGTGAAGCTGGTTGAGAGAATGCCAAAAGTGTGCAAAGCTGTCATCAAGGAAAAGGGGGGCTACTTTGAAAAACTTGAATATATTTTGATATGTTTTACACTTTTATGGTTACTACATGATTCCATATGTGTTATTTAATCATTTTGATGTCTTCATTATTATTCTACAATGTAGAAAATAGTAAAAAATAAAGAAAAACCCTGGAATGAGTAGGTGTGTCCAAACTTTTGACTGGTACTGTACATACAGAAGGGATAATGTGACTAGGCAACAGGATAGATAATAAACAGTAGCTTATATGATGAGCCAAAAGAGTATGTGTGTGTGTGTGTGTAACAGAAAGAAATAGAGACAAGGGAGGGACTTATAGAAGATGGAAGTGAAGAGCTTGGCTGGCTGAACATCCCTGTACGGTCTCTCAAGACGTTTAAACCAGGGCAGGTTGGAATGAGGCCGCAGAAAGCCCTGGGCCCCGTTTCCCTGTGAAGAAGCAACCCTCCGAGGGCCACATGGGCTCAGGGCTCCCCCTCTCATTAACAGATCTGAAATACGGTAGGAGTCGCATACTGGAGGAAGTAGGAGACAGGTAGCTGGTGAAGGGAACTAACCCCATCCAGCTGTTATTTCGAGTTTGACTACATCAATCCATTACCCATTAGATACTGTAACAATGGTGCTAGAGTAAAGACAAATTGTTCAGGCTACATTATCATGTCCCCCCCAAAAAATGATGCACCCATTTCTAGAAAACCATTCATAAAGCTGCTGAAAAACCAGAAAATTACTTTGTTATGAAGCCATTTTATTATGTCAAGAAAGCCTTACAAGCCTAGTTATGCAAAGGCAAAGCTGGCCGGAGCGGAGGAGATGTCTTCACCGGGAGTGTGGGAGGTGTTCTATTATTAAACACATTAGCTTTCCAGGAAATCCATTTGGTATGAAGGCTTTTCGCAACCACTGACTATTTGTGTCCCTCCCTACATGCCCCAGCGGTGTCTGTGTGTGGTAATAACCATGAGACCAGGTTGACAGCTATGACATAATCACTAGTGGCCAGGACTTTCAGTTGGTGTTCATGCACATTCGTAAACAAAAACACACAGGGACGTTTTACTTTCAAATACACAAATTCATTTTACACGAGGGGACGTTACAAATTCCTCTGATAAACATTGCAACAGATTCAAAAGGCTAATAATAAACTGAAGAAACACTGGGGGTTTGCTGACACTAAACTCAATTCCAGAAACAATAACACCATGGTAATCACACTCTATTCAGTACTAACACACAGAGGTGGTGTACAAGAAGAATACAATGGAAGAATACATACAATGTGCCATGTTTCCCTCGGACAGGTCTTCAGTACAGGCCATTGCTCATGTAGTAGGGTAGGCTATATTCTAGCTGTGACAGGCCCCAGTCAGATTAATCAGCCAGCCTCTACAAGAGGAAGAGACGCTTTACCTGGTTTCATTGGAAGATGTTGACATTCTTGTGACAAGGCAAGCATGGACATGAATGTCATTAAGTGTGCACAGAGTTAAGCTGTTCTCACATGGTATGGTAGACATAAGTTGGATTCGATGGACATGGTCTATAAGACTGCATGGGGGCCCTAAGGGGGGGGGGGGGGGGGGGCTGCACGATATGGACAAAATATCAAGTTTTGTTTTTTGGGCCAGATATTGCAATTGCGATTATGAATTGCGATTGGTAATTCCTTGGTATCAGGGTATATGACATCACTTCTAAAACAAGATCAATGGAATTGATACATACTTTGCTAACTGAATACAAAACCAAATTAAACAAATATTTTCCAACATTGTCATACATATGATGATAGGATTATTACACCTAAATACAGTATTACCAAAGGTACATTTTTAACATAATTAATTAACATTTTGTGTTCCTATTCCTATTATTTATTTAGGCAGCCATTGGCTGCAGATGGAATACGAAGTGTATGGTTGTGTAATTATGTATAAGTAGGCTCAATCATTATTATAATTCAAATTAAGTCATAGTGACTTAAAAACATGAACATGTACCCTACCAATGATTTCAAACCTTGGCCTTTACCACGTTTGCACAGTTATCGTTACGCACACTTGCTGCTGCTCCTCATTTCAGGCCCCCAGGCGGCTAAAGCTTCTCTCAACCCCAGAGCGATGTTTTCTCCCGTGTGATCGCCAGGGAAGTAGCCTATGGTGTTCCCAAGCACCAACCTTTCAGTTGAAACTCCTCATCAATAAAGTGTACTTTCAAAACAAATGTATGGCTCGGTTGTTCCACTAGACCAAAGGTCTGTCGTAGTCGTGTAATAGTCGACATGTGTGAGTTCTGGTTCAACTTCTCCCTTAAAAGGGAAATTTAAAAGAAAAATGTCAACTTCATATTTATTCCACCCAGCACCACACCCAACATCATCTTTGTTTTGTAGCAAAAAAGATAGATAGTGGGAATCAATGACTGCTTAACGAGGTGTCAGGCTATGGCTGAGGGACTTTGTTGCTGGCAGGTGCTTTTTCACCACGCAATCGTCACAATGTAGGGGATGGTTCCTGTTAAAATGTTTGAATGAATGTGTCGTGCTTAGGGCTGTGGCGGTCATAAAATTGTCGGACGGTTATTGTCAAGAAAATAACAGATGGCCTCACGGTAACTGATCATTAATTAGCATAAACACGTTGCGCATCTCCTGACTTCCGCCTACAAGCCACTAATGCAGACCTTTGGAACATCTACATTTTTAAAAGTCTGAAATCTATTGAATATAGCCTTTAGTTATGATAAACATTGGGCTACATGTTTAGATTTGTAATACATTCTAAGGCTGCATGATGCGACTAATGATGATTTGAAAAAGTCACATGAGCTCTGATTTGTTTCTTGAGCAGGTTGCACACACGTCATCAGTCTCTCATTCGCAATTTGATAAGCACTTGACAATATTCTTTCAGTCCTCGAATTTCCTGGTGGAATTCCCCCTTGTGTGGCCATAATGCCCCTTAAAAAAAATCCACACATTTTGCAGCCAAAGTGTCCATTGTGCAGAATATAAACAGTATAATTCTCTTCTCCCAGCTGCCGTGCTCCGAAGCACCTCTCACTCGCATGGCTCTCAGATATCTCAACTCTTATTAGCCAATGCACGTCAGATGATCGGGTCCTTCTCACAGGCATTTCAGCTAAAAAAAAGTTATTTGGCAACTTTAGTGTGATACAAAACTTCCCAAAACAAAGGCCTATGAGCTAAGCTACATAAGGTGTGCAACTATGATTTGAAAAAGTAGCACAGTGCTACTTTGTTCACAAGTGCTAGACTAATATTGTCACCCATCAGACTACTAAATAATATACAGTACCAGTAAAACATTTGAACACCTACTCATGCAAAGGTGTTCTTTATTTGACCATTTTCTACATTGTAGAATAATAGTGAAGACATCAAAACTATGAAATAACACATATTGAAGCATGTAGTAAGTACCCCAAAAATGTGTTAAACAAATCAAAACGTATTTTAGATTCTTCAAAGTAGCCACCCTTTGCCTTGATGACAGCTTTGTAAACTCTTAGCATTCTCTCAACCACCTTCATGAGGTAGTCACCTGGAATCCATTTCAATTAACAGGTGTGTCTGAATTTCTTTCTTTCTTAATGCAAATCAGTTGTGTTGTGATAAGGTAGGGGTGGTATACAGAAGATAGCCCTATTTGGTAAAAGACCAAGTCCATATTATTGCAAGAACTGCTCAAATATGCAAAGAGAAATGACAGTCCATCATTACGTCAAGACATGAAGGTCAGTCAATGCAGAACATCAAGAACTTTGAACGTTTCTTCAAGTGCCGCAATGATGAAACTGTCTCTCATGAGGACCGCCACAGGAAAGGAAGACCCAGAATTACCTCTGCTGCAGAGGATAAGTTCATTCGAGTTAGTCTGATGACCTGTTTGATTTGATTTTCAAGAACATTTGCATTGACATCAGAGTGATTAGAGGGACAATAGAGTGCTGAGTACCATGCAGTTAGCAACGTTAAGTAAGGTTACTAATGACCATCAGCAGCAGAAGAGAGAAGCCTAGTTACCGTGACAAAGCGGTCACGTGGAATTTGATTGCGGTCATGACTATGGCGGTAATACGGTCAGTCACCGTAACAGCCCTAGTCGTGTTGCCTCGTTGTCATCACAACTCTGAGGCAACTTTTGCATTTGGTTGACATCGGTTTTCCTGTAGACCAAAAAATACTGCCATACCACCAAAGAAGCAGGAACATTGCAGCCACTTGCGAAATTGATATTTTACATGCCCATATCATTGTGCAGCCCTATTGGAAAAGTGTGAGACATGTCCCTCTCGACTTGCTTCCTCTTGTAAGCACACATCATAACCAACCAGTCTGAGATCCACAGAAACCCCTCAATACTGTACATACTTCCGCCTCTGCCCTCTCCCTACTCTCATCCACTGCTGACACAACATAGTGAGACACCACTTAAACAAGTAATGCTAACTAGGACGTCTTGCTATGTTAGATAGATTTTCACCAAAACCCACACTTTCCCTCATTTCACCTCCCCCTGTAAGTTAGTGTTAGGCGCTTACCTGAAACGAAAAGCTTATCTGATATAGGTGGGCGTTAACATTCACATTCATGAACTCTCTCTCTCACACACACACACAGAGAATGGCGTTACAGGCATGCCTTTAACATGGGACACACTTGGGAAACAGACTGTGTATTATGGCCAGAGACAGAAACCTCCTCTTGGGAACTCTTCTCTGCAGCTCAACATGCAGCAACAGGAGATGGGGGGCTACTGGAGGTCATTATAGAAGAACATTCCAGAACAGTGGAAAAAGGGACAGAAGAAAACCCCTGACAGGTAGGACATACACTAGTTACACAGCTGTACTGTGCATCAGCATTGACTTCATTGAGCATTCACCTTTTTCAGCCTGTTTGGCACAGATAAATCAATTGGTATCAGTATCCTACCTGTGGATTTAATAAACTCTAACTCAACACTTATTAATGGGTTTGAGCCCCTTTCCCGGCAGCAAGTGTATGAATAAAGGAGTGGAAAGGGGGGGGGGGGCGTGTCCCTGTCAGTCTTTCCCATCCCTTATAATTATGACTAAGAGAGGACCTGCTGACACTCCCACCCTTATCTAGTTCCTTATCTGATACCGGGCTACCGAGCCCTCATTGTCCTGCTTGTTTAGAACGGCAGACAGAGTGAGTGGAGTGGAAAAATTATTCTCAATGTCATAGAAACAATCCCGCCGCCTGGTTTACACCAGGCCTACCCTGCCCTGTACTGAGCTGTGATTCTCGGTCATGGTGACCTGGTAGATCCTGTGGAGCTCAGCTCTCACTAATGCCTGAGTCATATTCATTAGGCACCGAAGAAAACAGAGAGTAATTAACTGGTCTAATAAGACAAATTTGTATTCCTGGGCTGGGTTCTCATCAGTCTTGGTGAAGGAGAGGGAGGCAGAGGAATGGAGCAGTGGAGAGGCAACAAAGACAGATTTGGGAAATATCAGTGCCATGGAGAGTCATTCCCTACACATTCTGAACACAAATATAAGAACGCAACATGTAATGTGTTGGTACCATGTTTCATGAGCTGAAAAAAAAAGATCCCAGAATTTCTCAAATTTTGTGCACAAATTTGTTTAAATCCTTGTCAGCAAACATTTCTCCTTTGCCAATATAATCCATCCACCTGACAATTGTGGCATATCAAGAAGCTGATTAAATAACATGTTCATTACACATTGTGCTGGGGACAATAAAAAATATTTTAAAATGTGTTGTCACACAACCCAATGCCACAGATGTCTGAAGTTGAGGGAGCATGCAATTGGCATGTTGACTGCAGGAATGTCCACAATAGCTGTTACCAGATAATTGTCTAAGTTTGAAAACAAATCAATCAATCATCTACATTGTATATATATGGCTTTGTATTCATAAGAATCTCTCACATGCATTCACAGTCAAGTCCTACTGGAAGGTTCTCCCATCTCCACAGAGGATCTCTGGAGCTCTGTCAGACTGACCATTGGGTTCTTGGTCACCTCCCTAACCAAGGACCTTCTCCACCGATTGCTCAGTTAGGCTGGGCGGCGAGCTCTAGGAAGAGAGTCTTGGTAGTTCCAAACTTCTTCCATTTAAGAATGATGGAGACCACTGTGTTCTTGGGGACCTTCAACGCTGCAGAAATGTTTTGGTACCTTTCCCCAGATCTGTGCCTCGACACAATCCGGTCTTGGAGCTCTACGGACAATTCTTTGGACCTCATGGCTTGGTTTTTGCTCAAACATGTCAACTGTGGGTCCTTAAATAGACAGGTTTATGCCTTTACAAATCATGTCCAATCAATTGAATTTACCACAGGTGGACTCCAGTCAAGTTGTAGAAACATCTCAAGGATGATCAACAGTATCAGGATGCACCTGATCTTAATTTCGAGACTCATAGCAAAGGGTCTGAATACGAATGTGAATAAGTTATTTCTGTTCTTTTATCAAATAAGTTTTCACTTTGTCATTATGCAGTATTGTGTGTAGATTGATGAGGATTTGTATGTATTTAATATGTTTTAGAACAAGGCTGTAACGTAACAAAATGTGGAAAAGGGGAAGGGGCCTGAATACTTTCCAAATGCACTGCATGTACAGTGCCTTCAGAAAGTATTCATACGGGCCTCCCGGGTGGCGCAGTGGTTAAGGGCGCTGTACTGCAGCGCCAGCTGTGCCATCAGAGTTTCTGGGTTCGCGCCCAGGCTCTGTCGTAACCGGCCGCGACCGGGAGGTCCGTGGGGCGACGCACAATTGGCCTAGCGTCGCCCGGGTTAGGGAGGGCTTGGTCGGTAGGGGTGTCCTTGTCTCATCGCGCACCAGCGACTCCTGTGGCGGGCTGGGCGCAGTGTGCGCTAACCAAGGTGGCCAGGTGCACGGTGTTTCCTCCGGCGCATTGGTGCGGCTGGCTTCCGGGTTGGATGCGTGCCAAACCCAGTGCGGCTTGGTTGGGTTGTGTATCGGAGGACGCATGACTTTCAACCTTCGTCTCTCCCGAGCCCGTACGGGAGTTGTAGCGATGAGACAAGATAGTAGCTACTACAACAATTGGATACCACGAAAAAGGGCTAAAAAATAAAAATAAAAATAAAAAAAGAATCCTTGACTTTTTCTACATTTAGTTGTTAAAAATTTATTAAATTGATGTTTACCTCTCTCATCGATCTGCACACACACAAAGTGTGTGTTACACAAAGCGTGTGTTAATGAAATTTTAGCAAATGATATATAAGTATTCACAAACTCTGAGTCAATACTTTGTAGAAGCACCTTTGGCAGTGATTACAGCAGTGAGTCTTTCTGGGTAAATCTCTAAGAGCTTTCCACGCCTGGATTGTGCAACATCTGCCCATTATTATTAAAACTATTCTTCAAGCTCTGTCAAACTGGTTTTTGATTATGGCTAGATAGCCATTTTCAGTTCTTGTCATAGCTTTTCAAGTAGATTTAAGTCAAAACTGTAACCTAGCCAGTCAGGAACATTCACGGTCTTCTTGTGTTTTAGGTAATTGTCCTGCTGAAAGGTAAATTAATCTCCTAGTTTCTGGTGGAAAGCAGTATAAACCTAGTTTTCCTATAGGGTTTTGCCTGTGCATAGCTACATTCCGTTTCATTTCAATCATTCATTTTCATTTCAAAAAAACAATCCACAGTTCTTAACGATTACTCAGCATACCCATAACACGATGCAATCACCACTATACTTGAAAATACAGTATGTACTCATTAATGTGTGGTGTTGATTTCCCAAAAAATAAGGCTTTGTATTTAGGTCGTAAAGTAAATCGCTTTGCCACATTTTTTGCAGTTTTACTTTACATGTTTTGGAATATTTTTATTCTGTACAAGTTTCCTTTTCACTCTGTCAATTAGGTTAGTATTGTAGAGTAAATACGATGTTGTTGATCCATCCTCAGTTCTCCTAACACAGCCATTAAACTCAAAACCTTTTTCTCAAAACCATTGGCCTCATGGTGAAATCCCTGAACGTTTTCCTTCCTCTACGGCAACGGAGTTAGGAAGGACACCTGTATCTGTATAGTGACTGGGTGTATTGATACACCATCCAAAGTGTAATTCATAACTTCAGCATGCTCAAAAGGGAAATAACCGTGCTAAGGATTTTTCTACGCTGTTCTGACCAATCAGAATCCATGCTTCAACATTGTTTTGATCACGCGGACTGGGATATGTTCCGGGTAGCTTCAGAGAATAACATTGATGAATACACTGATTCGGTGACGGAGTTTATCAGGAAGGGCATAGGAGAAGTTGTACCCACTGTGACTATTAAAACCTACCCTAACCAGAAACCGTGGATAGAAGTATGTGGCAGGGTCTACAGACAATCACGGACTACAAAATGATAACGAGCTACATCGTGGACACCGACGTCTTGCTTCCAGACAAGCTAAACACCTTCTTTGTCCGCCTTGAGGATAACACAGTGCCACCGACGCGGCTCACTACCAAGGTCTATAGGTTCTCTTTCTCCGTAGCCGATTTGAGGCTTCAAGTTCCTCAATGTTCACATCACTGACAAACTGAAATGTTCCACTCACACAGACAGTGTGGTGAAGAAGGTGCAACAGTGCCTATTCAACCTCAGGAGGCTGAAGAAATGTGTCTTGTCTCCTAAAACCCTTACAAACTTGTACAGCTGCACAATCGAGAGCATCCTGTCGGGCTGTATCACCGCCTGGTATGGCAAATGCACCACCTGCAACCGCAGGGTTCTCCAGAGGGTGGTGCGGTCTGCCCAACGTATCACAGGGGACAAACTATCTGCCCTCCAGAACACCTACAGCACCCGATGTCACAGGAAAGCAGATCAAGGACAACAACCACCCGAGCCACTGCCTGTTCCCCCCGCTATCATCCAGAAGGCGAGGTCAGTACAGGTGCATCAATGCTGGGACCGAGAGACTGAAAAACAGCTTCTATCTCAAGGCGATCAGACTGTTAAATAGCCATCACTAGCACAGAGTCTGCTGCCTATATACATAGACTTGAAATCACTGGCCACTTTAATAAATGGAACACTAGTCACTTTAATAATGTGTACATATCTTGCATTACCCATCTCATATGTATATATTGTATCCTATACTATTCTACTGTATCGTATTCTATGCCGCACTGACATTGCTCGTCCATATATCGTCCACCATTCCTTTACTAGACGTGTGAGTATTGGATATATTGTGTAATTGCACTGTCGGAGCTAGAAGCACAAGCAATAACATCTGCGAAACACGTGAATGGACCAATACAATTTGTTTTTATGCCCGCTTTTTTTTTTTTACCAATCTGCCAATACCAATCTCCCAGGTCTTTGTGTTTGAAATGAACTGCTCAACTGAGGGGCCTTACAGATAATTGTATGTGTGGGGTACAGAGATGAGTTAGTCATTCAAAAATCATGTTAAGCAATATTATTGCACACAGAGTGAGTCCAAGCAACTTATAAAACTGGCTGTTTGGATCCTGATCAGACAAGCAGCGGTCCAAGCCGTGCTGTATTGGCCGTCACAGATACACCTATGCCTGCTAACAGTTCCATCTGAGAATTATCACCAAGTCTCCATAGGAATATCATGTTCATGTTGCCGTCCGAATCACCTCTTGTTCTCATCTCAGCTCGCACATTATTTCCCCTTGCTTCCAGCCGAGCATTTTTAGTGTACTATCAGATCAGGTTCAATGTTTGACGTGACTAGCTAGCGACAAGAATATTATCCAGCCTGCACAGCAACCAATTTGTTTAGAACGGACGATCAGTCCTTTTGCATAGCAACTAAGCAAAAAGAAGTAAGGACTGGGTCGCGTCTGTAGCAACATGACCTTCTGGTGGAAGAACGAAATTGTATGAATTGACTTATGAAAATAAAGTTAATTGAAATATGTCATTGTTATTTTAATATGTTGGTAACAGTTATATAAAAGCAATAAGGCATGCGAGGGAGTGCTGTATCATGAATACAGTTACATGTTAATGGCGTTGTTTGGCCCAAACGAAGCGATAGCTAGCTAGTTTGGTAGCTAGCTAGTTTGCGTGTTAGCTGAGCCAGTCTCCAATCCATATGAAACAAAAATGATGCTAGCAGTTGCAGTACACACCAAATGCTGAATGAATACAAGGTGCTGTAGTAAAATGCAAGTTAATAACACAATGAATACAAACCATTTAGTCGCATTTTGCGACCGTTTGACTTGGCTGTGAGTTACATTTTTTAATTGGTTCTCAGAGGCTTAACAATGTCGTTTTGATTATTGCTTGAACAGTCGCTAAGACAATACTTGTTTGTGACGGTTGCAAAATACCTATTTTGGATGCAGCAGTTGTTAGCTAGAATGCTAAACGCTCATTGACTTACGTTGGTAGCAAAGCTAGCCAAAGAGCCTTGTTACTGGTTGAAGTTTGTTTTTTAAGTATATTGCTGTTGATTTGACGATAACAAACATTAATTAAGCGGGACATTCACGAGCCTTACAATCCAATTATATAATCCCAAAGTAGTGTGAAATGCACACATAAGATAAGCTTCATGTAAATGGAAAAGGATCTGTCTATCGGCAGACCACGTTCACTACATGCAGCGCCCACTATGTGTCACTTACTACATGCCGTGCCACTGCCATTGAGGCTGCTAGCTAGGACACCGTCTTTCCACAGTTATTCTAACGCTGTGGAGAGGGTAATCACTACCTGGTAGTGCCACGTGAAAGTTGGGTTGGCTACACTAGGTAGCTACTTCTCTCGCCGTAACATTAACTGAACTGTGGGGGCGGACAACACTGTGTACCAGTGTTCCCTAGCTAGCTAGCAGCCTCCTTCCTCTGTTTTTTTTTCAACGGTTGGCATTGAATGTTGGTGCACTACCACCACCTACTGTGCTGGAATGTGGGCCAGAGACCTTGCTAGCAGCCTCAATGGCAGTGGGTGCATCATGTAGTAAGTGACGCATAGTGGGCGCAGCATGTCGTGGGCACGGCATGTATCAACCAAAGTCTGCAGCTAGACATTATTGCGTAAATGTGTAAATGGAGGATTTTTTTGCTGCAGGTCTATGAGAACTCTCCCATGTTTTCCTCCATGCTGGGGAAATTGTGAATAGCGACTCGGAGTACAGACGGAATCAGGTAGAAAAACAATGGATGACAATTATCAATTGACACTACTGCTATTGGCTAAAATCAGTATGTTTCCAGACATGGAAGTTAGGTTCATTTTAGGTTCTGAATGAAAGGTGAACAGATGCCTTGAGTAGAGTACATTAGAGTAGGGTACAATACATTATACTGTACTATACTCTATTGTATTGTACTGAACTGTACTCTGCAGTCAACTCTTGTGAAACATAGATGTCTATGATTGGTTCAGATTTGGGCCTTTCAAATGTTTGGGCTAAGTCAAGGCCGGTCCAAATCTAAACCAATTATAGACATTATGTTTGGGCCAAATATAGGAATGTCCAGACCGGATGTCTGTGGACATTGAGATATACTTTATGTATGGTCCAAATCAAGGCTGGTTCCCACCGGACCAAAGCTGAACCAAACATAGACGTCTATGAATGGTTCAGATTTGGTCCGGTCCATGGATGTTGAAATCAAGGCCGGTCCAGATCCATTTTTTTTTTTTTTTAAATATATATATATATATATATATATATATATATATATATATATATATATATATATATATATATATATATATATATATATATATATATATATATATATATATATATTTTTTTTTTTTTTTTTTTTTTTTTTTTTTTTTTTAAATAAGACTTTTCTTTTTTTTTTACTCTAGTCACATCAGGACCAAAAAAAGATGTGCAAACGGCCTGATTGGAAACAACAAATTGGTCAGTAAACTTTCCAAATGTAGACAAAACAAAATACGCTAGAAAGGTGGAATCTTTCTGTGCTGGTAAAATGTATTACGTGAGAACTGGTAGTGGAAATGCTTTAATGCGCAAATATTGATATAACCATCATATCGAAGTTAACTCCTAGTCACACGATGACATGTGTGGTCCTCCCACTGCTACTGGGGAAAGTGTGCAGTTTATTAGACTACAGTGCAAGTGCAAGGCTATGAGATTGATGCTCCTTTCCAATAAATATCAAGTCTTATTCTGAAGACATGATGATCGATGCTTGACTGCAGTTCGACAAATAAAAATAATCTTGCTCTTTTGTCCATAATAATCATGTGATAGGCTACCTGCACTGTATCTGCAAACTGTTGGCTAGAGACATTTGTGACAAAACCAACAGTACAGGAGTTAAAAATTAGATGGAATTTTTTTCGTACATGGGAATTTAACCACAAAAAATGATTTTACGTGCACAACTAGTGAAGTTGATGGAAACATCTCTGGTGGAAAACCTGCATTATTTTATTTTATTTATGTGAATATTTGCATGAAAATCTGTCGCCATTTGGATGGAAACCTAGCTAATGTCATACATTTGATCTCCAGCCTGTAGGCTACAGACAATGCCATATACACTTTCTACCATAGGCTACATGACTTAGGTTAGATGATTTAACAGAACGTTGGTGGAGCGCCGCAGCGGTGTGTCTCTCCAACAGCACCCTGGAGAGGCATGGACAAGCAAAATATTTACCACCCCTGCTTTCGACAAAGGGGGCTCTGCATCTTGGGCCTGTTGACATCAATGTAATGGCCTAGCGCTGCAGAGGTCTCCTGAACATCTCAGATTCTCATCCTCCAAAGAAATGAAGGGTTGTAAAAGACAAACGGAATGCCTCTAAACTCCCAGCTGTGCCAATTAGAGAAGAATCTACTAAATGTCTAGACAACATGTTTACACTCTCGATTTTTCCTTATTAAGTCAATTGGGAAAAAATGCAGCAACATAAGAGTTCAGTATTCTTTACTGAAAAATCTATGTAGGCATAATCAACAGCATCATCACGGTTAAATCTAGGCCCAAGGTGTCAACTTATTATTAAAAAGATAAAATTATTAAACACACAAACAAACAGTCAAAGACACCTTCAGTGGAGAGGAATTAAGATATTCTTCAGGCAATAGACGCTGATTATTCAGGCTTCGAGATGCCAGGCCAATCCATCTCACTCCATTTTCCCTTTGAAAATCTAATTTCATGTTCTGAGGGGGCAGGAGGAGATGTTTTGGGTCGAGGCTGCTGTCGATGTGGGAGGGGAGAGGAGTATTTTTCTCCACTCATACAGGAGTTATGAAGGCAATGTTCATATTTTGCAGGGGAGTATTTAAAGAATATACAGTACCAGTCAAAGGTTTGGACTCATCTACTCATTCAAGGGTTTCCTTATTTTTACTATTTTCTACATTGTAGAATACTAGTGAAGACATCCAAACTATGAAATAACAGATATGGAATAATGTTCTAACCAAAAAAATTAATGTTATATTTGATATTCTTCAAAGTAGCCACCCTTTGCCTTGACAGCTTTACAAACTCTTGACATATTCTCAACCAGCTTCATGAGGTGCATGAGGTACACCTGGAATGCATTTCAATTAACAGGTGTGCCTTGTTAATTTGTGTAATTTCCTTCCTTCTTAACACGTTTGAGCAAATCAGTTGTGTTGTGACAAAGTAGAGGTGGTATACAGAAGATTGCCCTATCTGTTAAAAGACCAAGTCCATGTTATGGCAAGAAGAGCTCAAATAAGCAAAGAGAAATGACAGTCCATCATTACTTGAAGACATAAATCAGTCAATCCGGAAAATTTCAAGAACTTTGAAAGTTTCTTCAAGTGCAGTCGCAAAAACCATCTTGCGCTATGATGAAACTGGCTCTCATGAGGACCACCACAGGAAACGAAGACCCAGAGTTACCTATGTTGCAGAGGATAAGTTCATTAGAGTTACCAGGACAAATTACTGCTTCACAGAGTTCAAGTAACAGACACATCAACATCAATTGTTCAGAGGACACTGCGTGAATCAGGCCTTCATGGTCGAATTTCTGTAAAGAAACCATGACTAAAAGGACACCAATGAGAAGAAGAGACTTGCTTGGGCCAAGAAACACGAGCAATTTACATTAGACTGGTGAAAACGTGTCCTTTGGTCTGATGAGGTCCTTTGGTCCATATTTGAGGTTTTTGATTCCAACAGCCGTGTCTTTGTGAGACGCGGAGAATGTGAACGGATGATCTCTGCATGTGTGGTTCACACCGTGAAGCATAGGGGTGGTGGTGTGATGGTGCTTTGCTGGTGACACAGTCAGTGATTTATTTAGAATTCAAGGCACACTTAACCAGCATGGCTACCACAGCATTCTGCAACGATACGCCATCCCATCTGGTTTGCGCTTAGTGGGACTATAATTTGTTTTTCAACAGGACAATGACCCAATACACCTCCAGGCTGTGTAAGGGCTATTCTACCAAGAAGGAGATTGATGGAGTGCTGCATCTGATGACCTGGCCTCCATAGTCACCCGTTGGACCGCAGAGTGAAGGAGTTAAGTGCTCCGCAGAGTTAAGTGCTCAGCATATGTGGAAACTCCAAGACTGTTGGAAATGTATTCTTCATGAAGCTGGTTGAGAGAATGCCAAGAGTGTACAAAGCTGTCATCAATGCAAACGGTGGCTACTTTGAAGAATCTCAAATATATTTTGATTTGTTTCCCACTTTTTTGGTTACTACATGCTTCCATGGGTGTTATTTCATAGTTTAGATGTCTTCACTATTATTCTACCACGTAGAAAATAGTAAAAACAAAGAAAAACCCTTGAATGAGTAGGTGTCCAAACTTTTGACTGGTACTGTATAGATACATAATTGTTTTAATTTCGATTTATCAGGGGCACCCTCAGTACACCTACCTCCCGCAGCTATGGGGAGCCCACAAAAATAGCACCATCTAATCTTTCTTTCAGAAATGTTCCATTCCGGCAACATCTAAAACATACTGGAACCCTCTCAGGCTGAAAAAACTAGGAGAGATGGTGGTGTCATCTAGGGCTGGGCCAAATATCATATGAATTAGAATTAATCTTTTAGCGTTATATTCCAAATGCCTGTATCGCAAGAATCAAGGTTATCTATTTCTATTTTTATGAGCGTTCTGTCTTTTTGGTCTCGTCTCCTCCTTTGCTGTGTGAACTGTGCACCTTCCCACTTGCACACAGACAGCAAGCCCCTCCCCCTGCCACTCACAACAACAGAAGATCACTTCTTCCTCTCTGACAGAAAGCAGTTTAAAATCGCTTTTTGCATTTGAGGCTTGGTCCAACAGAATCGGTCACATGGACACCGAAACGCTTGAGACATTATTTGAATGTAATAGATGTGAATTTTCGAACGATACCCTTTTTGTGCCTCAACTCCCAAAATTAAGAAACAGAGCAGACCCTACTATAACGCGAGGATCAATTGACATGATTTTGGAAAAATATATATTTTAGACAAAGACTGTCATGTGCTAGCTGCCTAGTCTGTGTTTCATAAACATGCAAAGAGCATAAAAACACGCATTTAGATAAGTAATTGGCAACTCGTTCTCATTCTGAGAAATAAGTATATTATCTAGGTAGCCACTTGATATCAATATCTAAACAAAGTGAACAGGCTATGTTGTTCAAACAGTTGGAGACAAACATGAGGGTGTATTCATAACAGTGCAAATGTTCTTTCTACCTTGTTGGCAAGCAAATGGATCAAAGTTGGCTAGACTTTAAATTTAAAAGATTAGTTGGCTACTCACTAGCACGTGGGCTTGTGCTTGAGAGATTGTTAATGAGACCTGTGTTCATTTTCTATAATGCCTGCTCCTAGAAATTGGTCATTATTATTGGATGTGCATTGTGAATGGTTGTGGTTATTACATTTGTAACCAAAACATTCTTTTCATAGACCAACTTCAAAGCCAGATCAGTTATTATTACCAAATAAAAGCTGGTTAAACTATTTTGCTAAAATAATAACATTATTAGATAATTACATTTACTTATAATGCCCTTTCTACATCAGCAGATGTCACTAAGTGCTTATACAGAAAATGATCCTAAAACGCCAAACAGCATGCAAAGCCGATGTAGAAGCACGGTGGCTAGGAAGAAGTCCCTAGAAAGGCAGGAACCTAGGAAGAAACTTAGAGAGGAACCAGGCTCTGAGGGGTGGCCAGTCCGGATGGGAATTATAAGAGTACATGGCCATTAAGGTCAGATACAGTTGGGAGAACAAGTATTTGATACAATGCCGATTTTGCAGGTTTTCCTACTTATAAAATCATGTAGAGGTCTGTAATTGTTATCATAGGTACACTTCAACTGTGAGACGGAATCTAAAACAAAAATCCAGAAAATCACATTGTTTGATTTTTAAGTAATTAATTTGCATTTTATTGCATGACATAAGTATTTGATACATCAGAAAAGCAGAACTTAATATTTGGTACAGAAACCCTTGTTTAAAATTACAGAGATCATACGTTTCCTGTAGTTCTTGACCAGGTTTGCACACACTGCAGCAGGGATTTTGGCCCACTCCTCCATACAGACCTTCTCCAGATCCTTCAGGTTTCGGGGCTGTTGCTGGGCAATAAGGACTTTCAGCTCCCTCCAAAGATGTTCTGTTGGGTTCAGGTCTAGAGACTAGGCCAATCCAGGACCTGGAGATGCTTCTTACAGAGCCACTCCTTAGTTGCCCTGGCTGTGTGTTTTGGGTCGTTGTCATGCTGGAAGACCCAGCCACGACCCATCTTCAATGCTCTTACTGAGGGAAGGAGGTTGTTGGCCAAGATCTTGCGATACATGGCCCCATCCATCCTCCCCTCAATACGGTGCAATCGTCCTGTCCCCTTTGCAGAAAAGCATCCCCAAAGAATGATGTGTCCACCTCCATGCTTCACAGTTGGGATGGTGTTCTTGGGGTTGTACTCATCCTTCTTCTTACTCCAAACACGGCGAGTGGAGTTTAGACCAAAAAGCTCTATTTTTGTCTCATCAGACCACATGACCTTCTCCCATTCCTCCTCTGGATCATCCAGATGGTCATTGGCAAACTTCAGACGGGCCTGGACATGCGCTGGCTTGAGCAGGGGGACCTTGCGTGCGCTGCAGGATTTTAATCCATGACGGCGTAGTGTGTTACTAATGGTTTTCTTTGAGACTGTGGTCCCAGCTCTCTTCAGGTCATTGACCAGGTCCTGCCGTGTAGTTCTGGGCTGATCCCTCACCTTCCTCATGATCATTGAGGTCCCACGAGGTGAGATCTGGCAAGGAGCCCCAGACCGAGGGTGATTGACCGTCATCTTGAACTTCTTCCATTTTCTAATAATTGCGCCAACAGTTGTTGCCTTCTCACCAAGCTGCTTGCCTATTGTCCTGTAGCCCATCCCAGTCTTGTGCAGGTCTACATGTTTGTCTATGGAGATTTCATAAATTCGAGCACACCGCCATGCAATAGCCGAATCCACTAATTTGGGGTGTCCACATACTTTTGTATATATAGTGTAATGTATATATCATGAATTGCCCATAGCTTTGAAAAAATCTGGTAAGGTCGGTAGTTGAGCAGTTAAGGTCAGTAGTTGTCAATTGATGTCAATTGGTCTGAAGCTCTGTACCAATTACAGTAAATTATTAGCTACCTTTTCGTCAAAACTTCTGTTAACCTCTTCTCTGCAATTACGCTATTATAAACATCTAGCAAGCCTACTCTTTTCAATCTGACTGAACTGTAGACGAAGCAAAACTCATGTTCTCACACCAGATCTAATACTCAGCACCATAAACTAACAAGACACATATTGTGGTCTAATATCCCTCCGGCACTATAACTACACACTGCAGGTTATTATATCATATGATTCACTTAGCCTCCCCATTACCTAGAATCAGTCATGTGATCTGGGCCTAAATATAAACCAACAGCTTTTTCCACGGGTTATTTCTGTTCCATCTGAAATGCACTATAACATTCTTACGTGTTTACCAGAAAAGCACAATTATCTGAGCTTTACCAGGGCACTGTTCTCTGATTCTTAACGGAGTGTTAGCAGTGGGCCCACCTACGGTAGCAACGTTAAAAATCCTAATAGTCATTCAGGGTTCCAAGCCGCCAGCAAAGCAGCTAAGCCTAGATCAGGGCCAAGCTCGAGGACACAGATTTTCCTTCTCATTTCATTCCATCATTTCATTCCATCCTTTTCTATCTTTAGTAGTGTAAATATGCCAGCTAACTGGGGTCTGGGTGCACTTGTAATGAGACAAGACTGCGACGGCCGGAGCTAATGAGCTGTCAGGGGACTACAGTGAAAGAGACTGAAGACAGAAGCAGCACGCCAGAGCTAGGTACAGTGCCCAGCCAGAGAGGTCAAACAGCAGAGCCCGTATCCAGAGAACTGTACCATAGTGGGGCAAAAAAAAGAGACACGCCCCATGACAAAACAGGCATCTGCTGTTTCCCACTGCACCTCTCCAAAGTATAGGACATAGCCTTCTACATGACATGGATTGGTAGTGGGTGAAGAAAATGACATCCAGGCCGGATGGTATTCATATGACGCTGTATGCACTAGCAGAGTTGTCTCTTTAGAGAAGAGAGGGAATTTGTTGCCAACCTGGGTGTCTAGGTGGAGGAAGGTGCCCTTCTGTCCTCTGTCTAGAGTTCAGCAGGGAGGGAGTGGTATACAGTGTAGCTTTGGGGCAATTATCTCCTCTGATGACCCTCCAACCTCACAGCCATTATGTGATCCTGTTTAAATCACTGCACCAGTGCAAAACTCGTCAGTCATGGTGATGGCTGGATGGGGTTAGCCTACAAGTGGTTCGGCTTGCTCTGTTTAGGTCAGGATATCACAGAGAAACCACCCACACGGGCGGAAACGGAATAGGCCTACAACTAAATATGTGTACGAGACCAATAAAATGTGATTTGAAAGGGGTTAACTTACCAGACACAAATGTACTGTACAATAAATAGCAAGGCCAACTGTGAATAAATAAAACAAAGTGGGTGTGCAAGACATTCACAAACGTAAATAATGATTAACATTTACCCTTTACATTTGAAGCACTCCAGGAAATAAATGTTTGCCTTTCAACATCTTAAGCAGGGTTGTCTCACAATGAATGTTTGACTTTGCCTCTGGACCCTTGCAGATTATGAATGTTTGATGTTCGCATCCAGAGAACTTGGACCAATATAAAAAAAAAAGTACGGTGAAAGATTCACCTGCAGCTGAATGGCTGTTTGAACATCCCACACACCTTTCTTTACTGAGACCATAGGACCGTGATCCATCAACATGGAGTGAATGAGTGTGTCGGTTCCAGGGAACCTGGATCTACTGATAGTGATTGCTGGGCTGGCAGTGGGAGGAGGAGAAGTATGCTGTTCAATGAGCACAACCCACTAACATATTTTCCATCTGTATGTTGTTATCAACTAACTAATTTCGAAAACGGGTTTCAGTTGGGGGGAAAAAATATTCCCAAACTGACGAGCTGAAATATAATAAGGAGCCAGAGAAATAAGCACTTAGTGGTACCTTGAAAAAGCTTACAAGCTTAAATATCTCAAGATATAACATGGTTGACCCCCTCCTCAACCCCTGGGAACAAGACCTAGCAAAGCTGCAGCTGGCTCAAAACAGAGCAACACGGCTTGCCCTTAACTGCAAATAAAGAACCAACATCAACAACACGCCAGTCTTTCCTGGTTGAGGGTTGACGAGAGATTAACTTATTTTCTTCTAGTTTTTATGAGAACATTCCAGATTGTCTGCATAAACAAATTCAATTCATACATAACCCACAAGATATGCCACCGGGGGTCTTTTCAAAGTCCCCAAGTCAAAAACAAATTCACGACAATGTACAGTATTATACAGAGCTATGATCGCATGGAACTCCCTTCCATCTCCAATTACTCACACAAACAGCAAAATTACCTTTAAAAAAAAAAAGATGAAACATCTCATAGAACAGCAGGGACTTTGAGGACGGACACACACACTTTTTTTGTATTGTTTGTATAGATATTTTTTGTTATATTGTTTGCATATTGCTGGATCTTTTTTTTTTTTTTTTTAAGTGTGTGACTGTCCTTGTCTATCAGAGTTTTGTTACTGGTCATATTTTCTATTTTTTTGTGACCACAGGAAGAATAGATGCTGCCTCTGCAAAAGCAAAATAGTCATCAACAGACACAGAGGCGCCTGGGTCGTTCCACAAAATGAGTTCCTTTTGCATCCCTTTTATATTTTAAGAATATATTGTGCACAAATATTGTATTTGAAAAGCCTGCTCTGTTACATTAAATGAAGTGCCCTTTAACATAGACCACATGGAAAATTAAATACATCACATTTTTACATAAAGACTTGCTAAAGTGCCAAAATAAATAATTTTGACATGTCCCTCTGTGCAACCTATGTGACTTCTAGGAAGATTTTAACCCTCTTAACCTCAACATTTCTCCACGTTTTCACCCTCATTGTATAGCCCAAGTTAATATGTTGCTTTGACATTGTAATTTCTGTCGATTATTATTTATGTAGCACTTTACACTCATAGACGTATACGGTTTCAAAATGTCAAATTTGGACCCAAACACACACCTAAACTGGAAAGCAGTGGCTGTCCAGTAACATGGTGTACATGACGTCAGAGCTCAGTGTCTCCTCTTCACAGCACTTTATGGGTTTTTACTAACAGCCGTTCTGAACATGATGACCGTCCACGACAAGAAGTTGCCCTCCATCCATCCCGCTAAATTGGGTAGCTTTTTCCAATTTTTTGTTGTCTGAGTGAGGGAAATGCTGTAAGTTACCAAGACTCAACGTATTTAGAAAAATTAGATGTTGAGGATTATAATAAATACCGATTTGAAGTCATGCAAGCAAACCAAACACCCGTGAGTCCCAATGTGCACTTCACATTTCCATATCATAAAACTAAATGTTATACACAGTGTCAACGTTTATGATCACTGTGTTTGATGTACAGTTACAAGATGACATGGCGTTATACCCTGGGTTTAGGGCCGGGACAATACCGGTGTCGCAAATGAAAACACGAAGCAGAACTCACTCTTTGGACCTTTAAAAACCTGTACATAAAATATTGTGTGCTGTATCTTGGAAAATAAATAATTGTGACTCTGGATGACAACATAATGATGTTTGTTTGTAACATTAGGGCTGTTTCCCTAAAGAAGTGAGATCCACTTTGTGTTTTGTTTACTTGCCACGATACTAACGAGTATAGCGATGTTGGTACCGTCTGGGCGCTACCTGGGTTGTCCTGAAAAGAATGGGCCTGTTTGTTGTTTTGTAAAGAAAATGTGCCTGATGCAGGGCTGTGTTCCAAACAAAACAATTACAAGTGTGTGTGTGTAAAGGATGTCACACTGCTTGCTTAGTGAGTGGGGCTGGGCGATGTCAAATTAATTTGAATTGATGTTTTTGCACAATATTACATTTTTCATTTTTATGTGTCAACTGCTCAAATTGCGTGCAGGGCAGACACTACTAAAACAGGAGTATCAATGAACATTGATTCTGGAAAAATGTATGGTCAATTTGTCACGTGGCATTTTAGCCAAAGACTGTTAAACTAGCTGTACGGTCTGTGTTTAATAAATGTGCAATAAGCGTAAACCACAATTATATAAGGAACTGGCAACTCATTCTCATTCTGAGAAATAAGGTAATTCTGTTACGCTCAACCCTGTTCCTTTACTTGGCACTTAATATAGTCTTCTTTTATCTTTTACCTCGAGATAGGAAACTTTTTTTTTTAAATTAAGTTGGACATTTGCTCTTTTTGACAGAATGTAAAAATTAGGTTTAATAATTTATTTGTTTTACGAAGTTACACTACTCAAAGGGCATCCAATTGGTTGTACAACCCATCTACAGCACCATAGCATAATGTGAAAGGAAAAAGACCTTATGCCCAAATCAGCTGATTTGATTTCCATGCTTTGGACCAATCAAGTATATCAGTCCTCCTCACATACTCCTAGCTCACCCTAGTCTATCTGGCCTTTACATTCCACATGCAACAAGTGAAAAGGAAAACATCATTACATCTCATGTTAGATCTGGTTGAATAGACCATGGCCTATGTCATCAAAACAACAAAACTTGCTATCTCAACACAAAGTATGTGTTCGTTTCATGTGTGTAATTATAAAACAAAAGCAGAGTCCATGCCCAAATGCAAAGTCGGGAGTCTGTACACACCTCATCATTAGGTTGGCCTATATGGCTGTCAAGAAAATGCTACCAAAACATGATCCTTCTCACACTGGACCCATGCAGGAAGATACATGTTGCTCATCTGCATGTATGTGGAAAACGTTTAGCCTATGGACAAACATTGATACAAAAAAAAACGGCCTTGATTATCTCTATAAATAATTTTGTTTGAAAAGAGTGGACTTCTATGATAACCTAAAGGCCTAGGTGAACGTCAAAACAGGCACCGTGCAGTAGGCTGCTAAAATACATCTACACCTCCTCTACTTGGTAGCTGTCACAATAATGTTGTACTACGACAGCAAACTGCAAGGCAGAGAACAACCCATGCAACCTATCCGCAACGTCCAAACCGGGAGGTCCAATTAATAGTTGTTTCCCCAAATCACGGTTTCTACAATGATAGAGACTACAAGCATTATCAACATTGCTGGCTAGAGGCCCACGCTGTGGCTGTGCTCACACGTGAAAGTAAGGTGCTTACGACGCCACGATAAAGACTACTGGCCATATCACGGGCGCAGTGGAATCAATTGAAAGCGGCATTGGTGGATACATTGTAACCAAAACAACAGGGAAAACAATCACATTAGTTGCGAAGAAACATTGTAACGGACTGTCGCAGGCAAAGCAACTTACATCTTCAAAGAGCGATCCAACGTTGGCTGTCACGAGCAGTATTCCCGAGCCTGCTGTCAGCTTCCCCGCCATAATTCTGTCAGAATCAAAAATGTAGCCGACTTTGGACTGTTCGGAATTGAAAGTAGCAAAAGTCGTTCAAGGTTTCACGAGGCTGGTTGAGTTAAAATATTGAGGAATTGTGACTGCAGCCAGGTTTGTGACCGTTCGGCTCGCTCATACTAGCAAGGATCGTGCATCTAGCTGCTTGCTGACGGTCTTGCTGCTCTGTAGATGTTCTGACTACTTTTTCACATTTACAGCCATCACAACTGTTTCCGTTTTAATCCATAGCGACTACTGACTGGGCTCTGGTTCATTCCAACAGTGAGTGTTTAATTCCCTGGCTTTTGCAGTGAAAAAGTCTCCCTCGTAAACCGCGACTCCGTAAGGACCATTGCCTTTGATTGTTCAGAGAGGATAGGCTGGAGTCTTTCACTGTCCTGACGTCACCAAGCGAATGGAAAGACGGAGCTGTTTTAAAAGGGCAACGCATTACTTGAAAAGCCACGCCAGACTGCCCCGGAGCCCTTACTTTTAGGCCACTTGACTTGTTGTTGCTTACATGTTTTTTTTAAATACGCAAAATTGTGGAATATAACTGTC
Source organism: Oncorhynchus mykiss (assembly GCF_013265735.2). Lineage (NCBI taxonomy): Eukaryota > Metazoa > Chordata > Actinopteri > Salmoniformes > Salmonidae > Oncorhynchus > Oncorhynchus mykiss. The sequence goes on from NC_048565.1 coordinate 64,735,737, forward strand.
CTGCCTAAACAATTTAATTCACTGTGAATGCAGCTTCTGACATATGGCAATGTCATAACAAATAAAACCTAGACTGATTATTACTGACCTTTGGTAGTGACACAGATGATACATGATAGAAAACGTTGCTGGTCAGCTAATTAGCAAGATGAAAGTACTATAGTGAAAGTACTATAGTCAATAGTGTACCTAAAAACTGGGTTGTAGGAGAAATTGCAAGTGAACAGTGTTGCAGCTGCAGTGTGCTTGAGTCAGTGCAGGAGATAAGAATGGCCTACATTATTTTTAATTGCAGATCACACTATCTATTAACTGTTCTTTTCTAAACCACTAGTTATTGTTAAACTTGTAATATATCAATTGTTCATCTTCTCACTTCCATTTAGGCCTACATGTTTGTCATTGAGTAGCCCATACCTACATTTCTACAAGCTGGGAAGTTGAAATGTTTACCACTTTAAGAGAACAACGTCTCCCATGCCATTTGCTTGTGTGAATTTGGTGGGGCCCACAAATTAGTTTGTTTTCTTTTTCTAAAGTTATCATCTGAGTGGTTAGAGGCCTTTTTATATTTATTGTCATTCAGATTTTAGATGTGTTCTCAATGCTCGTTAAAAATGTACCTCAAGGGCCTCCCGAGTAGGTCTAAGGCTCTGCATCGCAGTGCTAGAGGCGTCACTACAGACCTGGGTTCTATCCCATGAGGCGGGAGATCCATGAGGCGGCGCACAATTGGCACAGCATCGTCCAGTTTAGGGGATGGCCGGGGGCCGTCCCGGGATGTCCTTGTCCCATCACGCTCTAGCGATTCCTTGTGGCGGGCCAGGCGCATACACGCTGAATTCGGACGCCAGTTGTGCAGTGATTCCTCCGACACATCGGTGCGGCTGGCCTCCGGGTTAAGCGAGCAGTTTGTTAAGAAGCAGTGCGGCTTGGTAGGGTCGTGTTTCGGAGGACGCGCGGCTCTCGACCTTCACCTCTCCCGAGTCAGCACGGGAGTTGCAGCGACGGGACAAGACTGTGACAACCAATTGGGGATTGAAAATAAATCTAAATAAATCATGAAAATGTACCTCAAATACAACAAGTTTGCAAAGGCCTTACAACCTTCACCCTCCGAAATGGCCCGGGACATACAAGTCATTTGCTGTGGTCTCATAAGGGTTTCATCTTCTGTGCCATATCCTCCCCTAATGGTCTGGAGGGAAAAGTGAGGTCAAAAATGGACCCACTGAATTAGTACTCGGCGGTCAAGAGGACAGAACATACAAGAACCAATCAAGACGGGTCTTATTTGGTGAGAAGATGTCAAGATGGTAGAGGCATGAGCCCCAAAGAAAAGATGAGCAAATACGGGGACACAGTGGAAGTCCCTAAATGTTTTGGAGTGTTGCCATCTTAGGAGGTAGTGGGCGAGTACACATGGCTCATTAAGATTTTGTGGAGAGAGCAAGGAGATTATCGCTATCACAAGTTATTCAAATTGCTCACAGCTGTGTCTGGCAGTACGCGTGTGTGTGTGTCTGTTTGTCTGTGTGTCTGTGGCTGTGTGTGTTTAGGGAGGGGATATTGGGTGCCAGGCCCTTCCGTTGTAGACCAGCCGCTGCGGACGGGGTGGTGTACATGATCTCCGGCTGCTTTGCATGTGTTGGTGCTGGCATGACACACCAGGTGTGACTGGCCGCTGGCCTCTCAACCACAGACATGAGGAGGGTAAGCCTACAGCAGCCCTTTCCCCTTTCCTCCTACTGTATTATTCAAACAGAGATGGCGAAAGCAAGTGCAAATGTCTCTAAAAAGTACAGTATAAATATGTGAGGAGGTTTGCATAGAACATGATGATAACAGTTCAGGTCATGTGTTTCAAAAGGCCCACTAAATACTACACTGTTTGCACTGGACAGGATATCCCACAAGGGTTGTTGTTTGCGTGTGTGTGTGTGTGTGTGTGTGTGTGTGTGTGTGTGTGTGTGTGTGTGTGTGTGTGTGTGTGTGTGTGTGTGTCTTTGTGTGTTTTATTCATTTTGCTGATAAAGGACTCCAACGTCCAACTGGCTGAAGCCCCTCCCTCTCCACTCGGGGTAATGGAACAAATGATGTAGGAATTCCAGTCCGTGAGCAAATATGTGCACTTTGACCCCTATCCCTCCACTGCTCAAATTCACACACATAGAAAAACATGGAAATAAAAAAATGTCAAGCTCTAAAGAGCTGTGATTCAGCCCCTTTAAAACTGTGACAACAATGTCTCAACTTTATGTTTATGTTCCTATGGTGTTCACTGTTTCACTTCCTATTCCCAAGACGTAACTTTTACCATTGTATGGGAATGTCGTCCAATATAGAAACTGTCTAAACTCTCTGTGGCTAATTAAGACGGTGTAGCTAATTTATGAACTTAGAATTCTACATAACACCCATTACAATTGACATTATACACAAAACACTACATTTCAACCAGAGAGCTATAACTGTTTATAACTGATTTACAGAAACTATAAACTATAAATAAACGACTTACAAACGCATTGCATACCCCGATGCAGCGTTTCCCAAACTCGGTCCTCGGGACCCCAAGGGGTGCACGTTTTGGTTTTTGCCCTAGCACCCTAGCTGATTCAAATAATCAACTAATCATCAAGCATTGATCATTTGAATCAGCTGTGTACTGCAAGGGAATAAACTAAAACGTGCACCCCTTGGGGTCCCGAGGACCGAGTTTGGGAAACGCTGCATTGGGGTATGCAATGCGTTTGTAAGTTGTTTATTTACAGTTTATAGTTTCTGTAAATCAGTTATAAACAGTTATAGCTCTCTGGTTGAAATGTAGTGTTTTGTGTGATGCAATGTTTAATGGGTGGTGACCATTGCTAACGTTCACTTCCCAGGATATTAGGTGGTTGACCTGACATGTGCTGTTTCGTTTCTTCTTGTCCATCTGTATTGCTTTGTCTAGAATCTGGAGTATGTCTTTCTGTGACTGACGGGGTGCTCTCCTTTTGTCAATCACATCACATGTTGTTTTTGGAGAATCGGTCTGTCTCTCACTCCCCACATAGTTGTTGAAGTGGATCTATGACCTAAGCTACACTAAAGCTATTCATGTCTTTTTCCTATACACAATGCACACCGGTCAGCATGTGTCCTCTAAGCTACTAGGCAGGTCCCAGTACTGATCTGGAACCTGGAAAGGGGCCCAACCCCCCTCCACACACAGCATGGCCACAAAGTGCCGGGGGCGGCAATTAACCCCGTCCATGATTTCAATTTGAGCAGTTCGCAAAGTCTACCTTCTCTGCCATCCCTGTACCCTTAAATGTATTACACATTTCTGCTACTCCTTTCCTTGGCCTGGGTGGATCCCACCGTGAGGCCGACCTATTTTGACGCTCCCCCAGGAAAGGTCTAATATCCCCTCTTCTAATTTACCCTCTCTCACCATTTAATTTGGACCGCTGTACTCTTGTGGGACAAAAAGTCAGTTATTTTCCCAAAAGAGGCTGGTGGACTAAATCTGGTTAATTCTAGAAGGACTGACCGATGAGATGTTCTTCCTTCTTTCAAGTGGTTACTGTACTTCGTTTATATTTTCACTAATTAAACAAGATTTGACAAATGAAAGCAAGGGCTCCACCACTTGGCTTTCATCTGTCTAGTTATTTCTAATAGGTGAATTCTTCGAGGAAGAGAGAAAGAAAGGCTACATTTTCAGAATTCGAATGGGGCCCTTGAATAAACCAATGCAGGAAAATGTGGAAAGTTTTAACTCTCTTGAAATCAGGAGTTTGTATCCTGCACCTGAAGTTGCAAACCTTTCCTTGTACTTGTAAATTATAAATACTCCCTCATTTGTGCTACAGAGGTAATAAGTGGGAGCACAAATAACTTGAAATGTGCTAACAACTATTTGGGGTGGGAATTATTCAAAAATGTAACTGTACAAGAGATGCTTCACCAAACAATGTACAAATAACCTCACACTTAGTATGCTTTCATTAGCATACAGTCAATCTCACACTGTCATTCCCGCCCTAGAGAAATGTCAACCATTTTAGAAACAGCCGCCCTGCTAACACACAGAGAGCAGGTAGCACTCAAACCAAGACCACCCCCTTCTCACTCTCTTATTTATTTTCCCCTTCATACAAAACCATAACTTCTGCCCTTCTCCACCACAATCCAGAATCCAAGTAATGAGGTCTGTTCTAAATATACTTTGCAAAATGTAGCCTTTTTTGTTGCTGGTCTAGCTAAGGGATCCTGAAGGTGTTGAAAACTGGCCTGTGTAGCTAGGTAACCGGCATTGCCAAACCCGAAACAAATCCCTCTCTGTGCTCTACTCTGGCCCCTTACGTAAATGCCCTACAGAGTTAGACTTAATTGACATCAACTCTTGGCCTTGACCAGACTCAAAATGATGGGATTGTTCCACCTTGTGACCGACATCTGTTTGTGCTGCAGCTCATAGCCAATCATAGAACCAACCCTGTTCATCTCAGTCTTTGGCTCTGTTCTCTACTTCTGTTCTTTCTTCCTTTGGCATGTGTAGCAGAAATTAGTTCTGGCAGATAAAGCATTATTTCTTTATAGGCCTACAGTCAATACCGAACTAGATAACGATAAGAGGGACAATATTTGATTTGAGTCTTTACTGTTACAAACATCCTTTCACAGGACACTGTCTCTTTCATTGAATTGTTATACATTTAACTGCTATGATAAACAAGCTCAATTTGTTGAAAAAGACAGTGTGACATGAATGTCAAATCATGGCCAATCATGTAAAATACCAAGTTCCATTACATTAGTGTGTTAATTGCGTCAATTGATGCACTCAATGGCTGTGTCTGAAAACAATTAAATCCTTGCTTCCTTCATCCTTGTTTCCTCAATTATTCTCAAATAATTTTGGAGGAGGAGGTCAGATCCTCTCCTCCAATGAGCTTTGAGAGGAATTAACAATACCAGGATGGGGGAAGCAAAGATTTGACAGCTAGTAACATTTTCAGACACAGTCACTGAAAAATGGCATCATTGTAATAACCATGGTGCTCCAGAAGATGGCAGTAATGATGAACACAAACAACACAGCATTATCCACCAACTCCAACTATTGTCCACCAATTACAACTATTGTCCACCAACTACATCTATTGTCCACCAACTCCAACTATTATCCACCAACTCCAACTATTGTCCACCAACTACATCTATTGTCCACCAACTCCAACTATTGTCCACCAACTACAACTATTGTCCACCAACTACAACTATTGTCCACCAACTACATCTATTGTCCACCAACTCCAACTATTGTCCACCAACTCCAACCATTGTCCACCAACTCCAACTATTGTCCACCAACTCCAACTATTGTCCACCAACTACAACTATTGTCCACCAACTCCAACTATTGTCCACCAACTACAACTATTGTCCACCAACTACAACTATTGTCCACCAACTACAACTATTGTCCACCAACTACAACTATTGTCCACCAACTCCAACTATTGTCCACCAACTACAACTATTGTCCACCAACTCCAACTATTGTCCACCAACTACATCTATTGTCCACCAACTCCAACCATTGTCCACCAACTCCAACTATTGTCCACCAACTCCAACTATTGTCCACCAACTACAACTATTGTCCACCACCGACAACTATTGTCCACCAACTACAACCATTGTCCACCAACTACAACCATTGTCCACCAACTCCAACCATTGTCCACCAACTACAACTATTGTCCACCAACTACAACTATTGTCCACCAACTACAACTATTGTCCACCAACTACAACTATTGTCCACCAACTACAACTATTGTCCACCAACTACAACCGTTGTCCACCAACTACAACCATTGTCCACCAACTCCAACTATTGTCCACCAACTCCAACTATTGTCCACCAACTACAACTATTGTCCACCAACTCCAACTATTGTCCACCAACTACAACCATTGTCCACCAACTACAACCATTGTCCACCAACTCCAACTATTGTCCACCAACTCCAACTATTGTCCACCAACTCCAACTATTGTCCACCAACTCCAACTATTATCCACCAACTACAAACATTGTCCACCAACTACAACCATTGTCCACCAACTCCAACCATTGTCCACGAACTACAACTATTGTCCACCAACTCCAACTATTGTCCTCCAACTCCAACTATTGTCCACCAACTCCAACTATTGTCCACCAACTCCAACTATTGTCCACCAACTCCAACTATTGTCCACCAACTACAACTATTGTCCACCAACTCCAACTATTGTCTACCAACGACAACTATTGTCCACCAACTACAACTATTGTCCACCAACTACAACTATTGTCCACCAACTCCAACTATTGTCCACCAACTCCAACTATTGTCCACCAACTCCAACTATTGTCCACCAACTACAACTATTATCCACCAACTACAGGCGGTGGAAAAAGTATCGCAAAGATACCTGAAAAGAAAATGAGTCAAGTAAAAGTAAAAGTCACCTAGTAAAATACTACTTGAGTAAAAGTCTAAATGTATTTGGTTTTAAATGCACTTAAGTATCAAAAGTAAAAGTATGAATCATTTCAAATGTCTTATATTAAGCAAACCAGAAGACACGATTTTCTTGTTTTTTAATTTACGAATAGCCAGGGGCACAGTTCAACACAACATTTTCAAACGAAGCATTTGTGTTTAGTGAGTCTGCCAGATCAAAGGCAGTAGGGATGAAAAGGTATGTTCTCTTAATAAGTGTGTGAATTAGACAATTTTCCTGTCCTGCTAAGCTTTCAAAATGTAATGAGTACTTTTGGGTGTGAAGGAAAATGTAAGGAGTAAACAGTAAACATTTTCTTTAGGAATGTGGTGGAGTAAAAGTAAAAGTTGTCAAAAATATAAATTGCAAAGTAAAGTACAGATACCCCAAAAAACTACTTAAGTAGTACTTTAAAGTATTTTTACTTAATTACTTTACACCACTGCCAGCTACAATTATTGTCCACAAACTACAACTGTTGTCCACCAACTACAAATATAACATAGGCCACCAACTACTCGTGTGAGTGTGTGTGTATGTGTGTGTGTGTGTGTGTGTGTGTGTGTGTGTGTGTGTGTGTGTGTGTGTGTGTGTGTGTATGTGTGTGTGTGTGTGTGTGTGTGTGTGTGTGTGTGTGTGTGTGTGTGTGTGTGTGTGTGTGTGTGTGTGTGTGTGTGTGTGTGTGTGTGAGTGTGTGTTATACATGCCCTGTGTGATTCAGTTTGTAGAACATGGCACCTGCAACACTAGGGTTGTGGGGTTGATTCCCACACGGGACCAGTATAAAAAATATACCAGTTAAAAGTTTGGACACACCTACTCATTCAAGGGACTTTCTTTATTTGACTATTTTCTACGTTGTAAAATAACTACAACAATTGTCCACCAACTACAAAACTATAAATAAAACATATGGAATCATGTAGTAACCAAAAAATAATGAAAGATGTCCATTACATTAGTGTGTTAATTGTGCCAATTGATGCACTCAATGACTGTGTCTGAAAACAATTAAATCCTTGCTTCCTTCATCCTTGTTTCCTCAATTCCTCTCATAGCTTTTTGTAGGAGGAGGTCAGATCCTCTCCTCCAATGAACTTTGAGAGGAATTAACAATACCAGGATGGGGGAAGCAAAGATTTGAGTTAGTAACATTTTCAGACACAGTCAATGAAAAATGGCATCATTGTAATAACCATGGTGCTCCAGAAGATGGCAGTAATGATGAACACAAACAACACAGCATTGTCCACCAACTCCAACTATTGTCCACCAACGACAACTATTGTCCACCAACTACAACCATTGTCCACCAACTACAACTATTGTCCACCAACTACAACTATTGTCCACCAACTACAACCATTGTCCACCAACGACAACTATTGTCCACCAACTACAACCATTGTCCACCAACTACAACCATTGTCCACCAACGACAACTATTGTCCACCAACTCCAACTATTGTCCACCAACTACAACTATTGTCCACCAACTACATCTATTGTCCACCAACTACAACTATTGTCCACCAACTACAACCATTGTCCACCAACTACAACTATTGTCCACCAACTCCAACTATTGTCTACCAACGACAACTATTGTCCACCAACTACAACTATTGTCCACCAACGACAACTATTGTCCACCAACGACAACTATTGTCCACCAACTCCAACTATTGTCTACCAACGACAACTATTGTCCACCAACTCCAACTATTGTCCACCAACTACAACCATTGTCCACCAACGACAACTATTGTCCACCAACTACAACCATTGTCCACCAACTACAACTATTGTCCACCAACTCCAACTATTGTCCACCAACGACAACTATTGTCCACCAACGACAACTATTGTCCACCAACTACAACTATTGTCCACCAACTACAACTATTGTCCACCAACTACAACTATTGTCCACCAACGACAACTATTGTCTACCAACGACAACTATTGTCCACCAACTCCAACTATTGTCCACCAACTCCAACTATTGTCTACCAACGACAACTATTGTCCACCAACTACAACTATTGTCCACCAACTACAACTATTGTCCACCAACGACAACTATTGTCTACCAACGACAACTATTGTCCACCAACTACAACTATTGTCCACCAACGACAACTATTGTCCACCAACTACAACCATTGTCCACCAACGACAACTATTGTCCACCAACTACAACTATTGTCCACCAACTACAACTATTGTCCACCAACTACAACCATTGTCCACCAACTACAACCATTGTCCACCAACTCCAACCATTGTCCACGAACTACAACTATTGTCCACCGACTACAACCATTGTCCACCAACTCCAACCATTGTCCACGAACTACAACCATTGTCCACCAACGACAACTATTGTCCACCAACTACAACTATTGTCCACCAACTCCAACTATTGTCCACCAACTACAACTATTGTCCACCAACTACAACTATTGTCCACCAACGACAACTATTGTCCACCAACTACAACTATTGTCCACCAACTCCAACTATTGTCCACCAACGACAACTATTGTCCACCAACTACAACTATTGTCCACCAACTACAACCATTGTCCACCAACTACAACCATTGTCCACCAACTACAACCATTGTCCACCAACTACAACCATTGTCCACCAACTACAACTGTTGTCCACCAACTACAAATATAACATTGGCCACCAACTACCCACGGGACCAGTATGACAAATATACAGCAGCAGTCAAAGTTTGGACACACCTACTCATTCAAGTGTTTTTCTTTATTATTACTATTTTCTACATTGCAAAAAAATTGTGAAGACATCAAAACTATGAAATAACACATATGGAATCATGTAGTAACCAAAAAAATATTATATTTTCTTTTTTTTAGATTCTTCAAAATAGCCACCCTTTTCCTTGATGACAGCTTTGCACACTCGTGACATTTTCTCAACCAGCTTCATGAGGTTGTCACCTGGAACGCATTTACATTAACAGGTATGCTTTGTTAAAAGTTAATTTGTGGAATTTCTTTCCTTCTTAATGCGTTTGAGCCAATCAGTTGTGTTGTGACAAGGTAGGGGTGGTATACAGAAGATAGCCCTTGGTAAAAGACCAAGTTCATATTATGGCAAGAACAGCTCAAATGAGCAAAGAGATACTACAGTCCATCATTATTTTCAGACATGAAGGTCAGTCAATGGGGAACATTTCAGAACTTTGAAAGTTTCTTCAAGTGCAGTCACAAAAACCATCAAGAGCTATGATGAAACTGGCTCTCATAAGGACCGCCACAGGAAAGGAAGACCCAGGCTTAGCTCATCTTCAGAGGATAAGTTCATTAGAGTTAACTGCACCTCAGATTACAGCCCAAATAAATGCTTCACAGAGTTCAAGTAACAGACACATTTCAACATCAACTGTTCAGAGGAGACTGCGTGAATCAGGCCTTCATGGTCGAATTGCTGCAAAGAAACCACGACTAAAGGACACCAAATCAGAAGAAGAGACTTGCTTGAACCAAAAAAACACAAGCAATGGACATTAGACTGGTGGAAATCTGTCGTTTGGTCTGGTGAGTCCAAATTTGATATGTTTTGTGGGAACTTCCTCAAGACTGTTGAAAAAGCATTCTTCATGAAGCTGGTTGAGAGAATGCCAAGAGTGTACAAAACTGTCATCAAGACAATGGGCGGTTACTTTGAAGAATCTAAAATCTAAAATATATTTTGATTTGTTTAATACTTTTTTGGTTACTACATGATTCCATATGTGTTATTTCATAGTTTTGATGTCTTCACTATTATTCTACAATGTAGAAAAATAGTACAAATAAAGAAGAACCCTTGAATGAGTGGGTGTGTCCAAACTTTTGACTGCTACTGTATACACTCAGTACTAGTACTGCATGTCACTCTGGATATGACTAAAATATGAAAACAAACACTCTACACACACCCACACATTATTATCCATTGTAAAGTATTTTGGTCTGTAATGTTTTTTTCGTTACATGTCAGACATGTCAGATAAGATTGTCTGTTGCGATTTGCGTCGGCTTGTCACGCGGGACTAGGTGTGTGTGCAGGAATCAGACGCAGAGAGAGAGTAACGGAGTAAAGTGCTTTACTATTGGACACCCAACTGATAAGCCCAATACAATACCAGACAACCCAAAACCACAGGGTGCCCAGTATAGAAAATAAAATACACTACGACCTAATATGTACACACGTAACAAAAGACAATCCCACACAAAACAAGGACGGGTCAAACTACTACATATAGGGAAGCTAATTAAACCAAAATACACACAGGTGAAACTAATAAGACAAAACCAACAGACAAACGAAAAAGGGATCGGTAGAGGCTAGTAGGACGGTGACGACGACCGCTGAGCACCGCCTGAACAGGCAGGGGAGCCAACTTCGGCGGACGTCGTGACACGGATAATGGGAATCCTAAATAAAATTGTAAAAAATTATTTGAATGATGCGTGTGTTAATATTATATATATATAGGGCCTCCCGGGTGGCGCAGTGGTTAAGGGCGCTGTACTGCAGCGCCAGCTGTGCCATCAGAGTCCTGGGTTCGCGCCCAGGCTCTGTCGTAACCGGCCTCGACCGGGAGGTCCGTGGGGCGATGCACAATTGGCCTAGCGTCGCCCGGAGGGCTTGGTCGGTAGGGGTGTCCTTGTCTCATCGCGCTGGGCGCAGTGTACGCTAGCCAAGGTGGCCAGGTGCACGCTGTTTCCTCCGGCGCATTGGTGCGGCTGGCTTCCGGGTTGGATGTGCGCTGTGTTAAAGAAGCAGCGGCTTGGTTGGTTGTGTATCGGAGGACGCATGACTTTCAACCTTCGTCTCTCCCGAGCCCGTACGGGAGTTGTAGCGATGAGACAAGAGACTACAACAATTGGATACTACGAAATTGGGGAGAAAAAGGGGTAAAATAAAAAAAATATTATATATATTTTTTCTATTTTGTCTTTTATTTATATATTTTTTTCTCCCCAATTCCATGGTATCCAATTGGTAGTTACAGTCTTGTCTCATCGCTGTAACTGTCACGTTCTGACCTTAGTTCTTTTGTGTTTCCAGTCTTTGTGTTCTCTGCACCTGTTTCGGGTTTTGCCACGTTTGTTGTTTTTGTAATTGTTCATCTTTAGTTTTTCTTATTAAAAAAACATGAACACTAACCACGCTGCGCTTTGGTCCTCTCCTTCAACGGAAGAAACCCGTTACAGTAACTCTCAAAGCCCGTGAGCCGTGCGTCTTCCGAAACACAACCCAGCCCAGCCGCACTGCTTCTTGACACAATGCCCCCGGAAGCCAGCCGCACCAATGGGTCGGAGGAAACGCTGTACACCTGGCGACCGTGTCAGCATGCACTGCGCCCGGCCCGCCACAGAAGTCGCTAGTGCACGATCCTAACCCGGATGACGCTGGGCCAATTGTGCTCCGCCCTATTGGTCTCCCGTTCACGGCCGGCTGCGACAGAGCCTGGACTCAAACCCAGAATCTCTAGCTGCACAGCTAGCACTGTGATGCAGTGCCTTCGACCACTGATTCTCCCATTCTTCTGCACAGATCCTGTCCAGCTCTGTCAGGTTGGATGGGGAGCGTTCCTGCACATCTATTTTCAGGTCTCTCCAGAGATGTTCGATTGGGTTCAGAGACTTGTCCTGAAGCCACCCCTGCATTGTCTTGGCTGTGTGCTCAGGGTTTTTGTCCTGTGGGAAGGTGAACCTTCGCCCCAGTCTGAGGTCCTGAGCACTCTGGAGCAGGTTTTCATCAAGGATCTCGCTGTACTTTGATCCTTTCATTTTTGCCTTGATCCTGACTAGTCTCTCAGTCCCTGCCCATGAAAAACATCCACACAGCATGAGGCTGCCACCACCATACTTCACCGTAGGGAGGGTGCCAGGTTTCCTCCAAACGTGACGCTTGGCATTCAGGCCAAGGAGTTCAATCTTGGTTTCATCAGCCCAGAGAGTCTTTAGGTGCCTTTTGGCAAACTCCAAGCAGGCTGTCATGTGCATTTTACTGAGGAGTGACTTCCATCTGGCCACTCTAGCATAAACGCCCAATTGGTGGAGTGCTGCAGAGATATTTGTCCTTCTGGAAGGTTCTCGCATCTCCACAGAGGAGCTCGGTCAGAGTGACCATTGGTTTCTTGGTCACCTCCTTGACCAAGGCCCTTCTGCCCCAATTGCTCAGTTTGGCCGGGCGGTCAGCTCTAGAAAGAATGTTGGTGATTCCAAACTTCTTCCATTTAAGAATGATGGAGGCCACTGTGTTCTTGGGGACCTTCAACGTTGCAGATATGTTTTGGTACCCTTCCCCAGATCTATGCCTCGACACAATCCTGTCTCAGAGCTCTACGGAAAATTCCTTCAACCCCATGGCTTGGTTTTTGCTCTGACATGCACTGTCAGCAGTGGGACATTAAACAGACAGGTGTGTGCATTTCCAAATCATGTCCAATCAATTGAATTTACCACAGGTGGACTCCAGTCAAGTTGTAGAAACATCTCAAGGATGATCATGGAAACAGGATGCACCTGAGCTCAATTTCAAGTCTGGTCTGAATACTTATGTAAATAAGCTATTTCTGTTTTTAATTTGTCATGAATTTGCAAAAATGTGTGAAAACCTGTTTTCGCTTTGTCATTATGGAGTATTGTGCATAGATTGCTGAGGATTTGTATTTATTTAATACATTTTTGAATAAGGCTGTAATTTAACTAAATGTGGAAAAAGTCAAGGGGTCTGAATACTTTCCAAAGGCACTGAAAATCACAGGATTTATCATAGAATCATAGGCCGTTAACTGCACTGGTCCATTGTGAGTTAAGAATGTGTCCAACTGTACACTTACACTGAGTCAACAAAACATTAGGAACACCTTTCTAATATGGTGTCGCACGCCCTTTTTCGCCCTCAGAACAGCCTCAATTTGTCAGGGGCAGGGACTCTACAAGGTGCCGAAAGCGTTCCACAGGGATGCTGGCTCAATGCTTCCCACTGTTGTGTCAAGTTGGCTGGATGGTTTTTGTTTGGTGGACCATTCTTTTTTTTTTGTGATCAACATTTTATTTTTATTTCACAATATACAACACACAAGGCCGGATCACTTTACAAATACTAGCCGACATGACAACATTAACATACAACTATTCACATACGGTCAGAAGTCAATTATTTGAGTGCACAATATGACATTTACAGAAATGAAGTAGAGTTTACAATAAAACATATTCTATATTATTCTGAGAAAAGAAAATGGCGTCCCCCCACTCCACTACCATGTAGGTCCACTGCTTGGTCAAGAGTTGTTGATATCTGCAAAAAAATTGCATAATACATCCCATGCCTCAACTGTATTTGCCCAAGCTTTATTTATGTTGGACCATTCTTGATACACATGGGAAACTGTTGAGTGTGAAAAACCCAGCCGCATTGTAGTTCTTGACACATTCAAACCGGGTATGCCTAGCACTTGAATCTTTTGTCTTGCCTATTCACACTCAGAACGGCACACATACACAATCCATGTCTCAATTGTCTTAAGGCTTAAAAATCCTTCTTTAACCTGTTTCCTCCCCTTCATCTACACTGATTGGCGTGGATTTAACAGGTGACATCAATAAGGGATCATAGCCTTCACCTGGAATCACCTATGTCATAGTAATGGAGGTTATTTACCATGGATTAAATCCAATATGATTTGGTATAGTAACAAGCATAGCATTGCAAAATTCTGGTAACTTTCCCCAAACTCCTATGTTTTCGAGAAATCCTGGTTGGAGGATTCTGGGTTTCCTACTCGTTTTTTTGTCCTGATTCTGGGAATCATCCAACCGTGTTTTCTGGAAAACCTGGGAATTTTGGGAACTTTTATGGAACTTTTTAACCCTAGACAGGTAGTCTTCCTGGGCAGATGGGTTGTCTCCCACGTGAACAACGTTCTGACAAGGTCTGGGATTTTTTTAGACGACTCGACAGGCAACACTTGGTGTGACATTCCCTTGATATCCACTGGGTGGCAGTCTCTTCACATGCTCTGGTAAACTGTCCTCTGTTGGATAATGGAGTCAGGAGGTCATCTAAGTAACAGTAGGCCATAGATTCAGCAGCCTTAAAACAATACGGGTTGTTTCTTCCCATTATTGTGTTTCTCTGCCATGCTAACACATCAAGTGCATTCCTAAAACATGCTTTACAATTTGCTGTGTTTTAGGTATTGAAACACAGTAGCAGATGGACAGAGGTTCAGATACTAGACTGGAATTTCACAATATTTAGCCTACACAAGGGGCCTCACAAACCTCATTAACCCCAGGTGAATTGGGTTGCGACATCAATTTGGAGTTGTGGGTGAGTGGTACGAATCTATCACGATGAGTGCTGAGTACGCATGCAACAGTGCCCAAATCCAATTAGGCTGTTGAGATGTGGGGTAAGATAAAGTCTCATCTGACAGGTCTGGGACAGCTGTTTGGTGGAGGCGACTCCTGGCCCTTTCTGAATTTCTACTCTACTCTGCCTCTGTGACAACTGCCATTACCCCCGCCTCCTTCTCCACCTTCCCTTCCTCCTCCTCTGCTTTCCGTATTATTACTCCTCCTTATACTGTAACCTCTCCAAAAGACCGAAGGACCCGAGAGAGCAATCAACTGAGAATGGCGGTTAAATGTAAAACTTGTCACAAAACATCAAAATGTACATTTTAATTTATCCCTCTATTCTCATGTGTATCTATTGTGTAGTGTTTTAAAATATGACTATATGCTTTGATGACAATGTTATGGTATGAAGATGTTCCAATCACAATTTCATCAATGCCATTTGTAGAAGCCACAGTAATGAGCGCACAAAGTCACAAGAACACTGAGGACAGGGCGTTTCAGGCAGGGCAGATGTCATTGTCTGATGTCAGATATCGGGTTGATTCCGCCTGCAATGATCGGTTTAGGGACGAGTGTCGCGTAAGAGTGACGTGATCCGACGTAAAACAATGGGAGGATGTGGCTTTTTAGTAAGTAGTGAGTCACAGACAAAGATGCGGCACATACACATACAGAGACACACACAGCCACGTGTGTGTGTGTGTGTGTGTGTGCGCGCGTGCGTGTGTGTGTGCGCGCGTGCGTGTGTGTGTGCGCCTCCTGCGTGTGCATGCTGACCAACAACTAGATCATCTGACCTGAAACTCCATGAGATGATGCACACCTGTCAACTTAATTCATCAAATAAGGATGCAGTCACGTTGGATCGATATCGCTGTAAGCAAGGTTGTATTCAAGCCTTTCCCATCCTCAATACATAACACTTCCCATTGGCAGCCAATCCTGTTCAGTTCTCATATCAGAGTAGGAACCTCATTTTAACGTTTGACTGTCGGGTGACTGGGTCGAGTGATTCTCTTGGTGACCGGTACTGTGAATCATAAATGACAGTACAATCACATACACAGAACCTGCATCGTTCAAGAACTGTTATTGAATGTATTCGTAATGGATTGCGTTCAGAGAGCTCTTTTCAAAATGTCCAAATACTGGATTATCTCTACTTAAATCACTAGTATTTGAAAACGTCTATTTTGAAATGATAATGAATAAAGATACTGTATATACATACGCTATATATTTAAACAGTGATCGCTGTACTATTTCAACATACATACAACATGTGGGCATGAACACTATGCCTAGGCTGTGTAGTTTGGTGTACTCATATGTTTCTTTCTCTTTGTCCTATGCTATGTGCTAATGTTTGTGATTGTCATTTTGTATTGTCCGATGAAAAACAACAAGATGAAATGGAGTGTGTAGGTTGGCCTGCACCCGTAATAGCCATTATGTACAGTATCTTACCACCTTTTCAATGACTGAGAGTGATGCAGTGTTGTTCATTGGCCCATAGATGTCAATATTGTACACAGTGTTAACGCGAGAAAATATCACGACTTGGAAGAATTTACAGCAGCTTTAAGGAGTGGAAATTTCCATATCATGCACAGTGCAACACCGTGCCCCCACACATGCACGCATGAACACACGCACGTACACATACATACACTGTACTTATTTTCTGTGCCTCTTGCAAACTTGCTTTTGAACATTGTGGGGTGGATGAATCATGAATCCACTGTGGACGTAGTTAGCATAGCGCTGCGTTGTGTTAACAGTAAATGGTCAGAGACATCCTGACTCAGGACAGAGGGTATTCCTGTGCCCAATGTACAGCTCAGAAGGGTATAGTCCTGCCTAACAGCTGGTGACTCAGTACATGAGCACTAGGATCTGCAAGCAGGTTAATCCACTGGCAATGACACATCACCTCCCTCTTTTCCCATCATCCGGTTGATTCATGGCATGTATGCGACACTGGCCCTGGCACTGTCACCTTGGGCACATAAAACACACACCCACACACTTATTCAAAAAGATACACACACCCACACCCACACACACCCTCTAATGCACATAAACTGAACACATGGCTTCATTCGGTAAATGTCACAGAGAGTGACCACTGCACGTGTCTATAGGGGATCATTTAAACACCAGGCAGCTAGATTCAAGTGAGAAATGGAAGCCCAGAAATACCTAATAGATCCCACACTGTGAATTCACATTACCTTGTGAATTCAGGGGGAAAAAAAGCAAATAAAGGTGCTTATCAACCTGTTCCCTTCTAGGGGTAACACAGGTAATGTCAACGAAACAGTTGGAGGTTACATATGTCTGTGACTGGGTTCAGAGAGTCCTTTCCTGAGACATTTCCTCCATTCATTTCCATTCTCTATGAATCACAGGGCTGGTATTAAAGTGGTCTGGCTCTGATAGTATCCAAAAGGTTACACAGGCGTATGAAAATAATACCACAGTCTCACTGTGAATCACTTTAACTCTCCCAGCCAGCTCCCCTTTGTGGGCCTCTATGGTATGTGGGTGGGAGATGTGGGAGGGGATTAACACCAAACAGTCTGGGTATCTTGACAATACATTCAAGTATTTCATTTCACCTGTGTGTGTGTGTGTGTGTGTGTGTGTGTGTGTGTGTGTGTGTGTGTGTGTGTGTGTGTGTGTGTGTGTCCGTTACACATGTTTGTATACACTATAATTACTTCAGGACAGACATCACAGTAAATACTATCTTCATTCCCATCGGAAATCTAGTCGGTAGCAAATACCACCCTGTACCCAATCAGAATGATACATTAGGTGTATTCGGGGGGAGTGGAGAGAGTGAATTTTCTTTGTCTCAGTGTCGGCCATTGATTTCCTTCCCACTGCTGTGGAGGGAGACTGTGAGCATTGAGCTGTCGATGTGATGAGCAGAAGACCTGTCAGAGGCCTGAGCCGCTGGGACATACCACTGAGATAGCACTGAGATACCACTGGGCCTCTGGGAATTCTGTGTGAGAAATATGTGGCCTCAGATGCATTTCTCTCATCTCACGCCCCCCAACGTTGTGGTAGAGTTACAGTAAAATTATTTTCTGTACTGTATTGTTACTGTAATGTAATGGGCAGATAAAATACGTGGTTGACCCACATTATAGATCATATGGTATCGTATGATTTACTACTTGGCTAAGGGTCTCAGAGAACCCAAAATTACAGTATGTCTTTGTGAATTTGGCTTTTAAATGTTTTTTATTTTATTTAACTAGGCAAGTCAGTTTTGAACAAATTATTATTTACATTAATGGCCTACCCTGGGCAAACCCAGACAACGCTGGCCCAATTGTCAGCCACACTATGGGACTCCCAATCACATCCGGATGTGATACAGCCTGGATTTGAACCAGGGACTGTAGTGACACCTCTTGCACTGAGATGCTGCGCCACTCGGGAGCCTGTAAGGACGCCACAAAATCAGATAGATGTCAGCTTACAATGTACAGATGTAGGATCTTAATTTGATCACTATTTTGTTGCTGAGAAATACACAGCAGGAAATGCAAAAGTCTGGTGTATTTAAGGTATAAAAATACTTTTACGGTCTGTAATTTCCACTTTGAAATTTCAGACATGATTTGCCCTAAACAAAAATGTATCAACCCCTACAAAAATGTCCATTAATTATAATCCACATAATAATTTACGTTTCCTGTTGTCTGCAGGACTGTTTTCCTGTTGTAGCAAACTGGCTCAAATTAAGATTCTACTTCTGTGTGGCTCTGAAAAACCACCATGCAAGTTGTTCCATTTAGTACTCTCTAAAAATTAGGGGTTCAACAAGGGTTCTTCTAAGATCCTCAAAGTTCTTTGAAGAACCTTAGGGTTCTTGGCACTGAAATTTGCCCCCAAAAGGTTCTTCCAAGAACCCCATAGGAGGTAGGGTTCATCATGGAACCTCCTTAGTTGGTGGGGGTTCTTGCAAGGAACCTAACTTCCCGAATGAAACATTTGGATTTGAAAGGAGAGAAGGTGCAGGCACTGCACAGACAGAACATGGACACAATTCAATGGCAATCAATCAACAAAGAGGTAACAATATGTAGGCATTAAGAATATGTTGAAGGCTATCTGTATTGGGTGCAGATGACTGATCTGCTCACTTTTGTGTCTGTATGTATATAGATGAGGAGGCATACAAAGGTATGCCAATTGGTATTGGTATGTTATGCAGATCACATTTACCATCTTCCTCCCTTACCTCTTCAATTAATATCCCATAGGCCTCTACATTATGGACAAGGTATGTGTATGAAAACCATGATCAAAACAGGTTTTTTTTCATTCACATTTACCACAAAAACCAAGATATGAATACTGTTATGTGTATGTTTTGTTAATCATCTGTATAAAAATAAAAACATGGATTCACAGACTTTACCCTCCCTACACCTCTGATGAATATAACCAGTGGTGTAAAGTACTTAAGTAAAAATACTTTAAAGTACTACCTAAGTAGTCTTTGTGGATATCTGTACTTGACTATTTATATTTTTGGCAACTTTTACTTCACTACATTCCTAAAGATAATCATGTACTTTCTACTCCATACATTTTCCCTGACACCCAAAATTACTTGTTTACATTTTGACATGAATATGGTCCCATTCACACACTTTACAAGAGAACATCCCTGGTCATCCCTACTGCCTCTGAGTTGGCCGACTCACTAGACACAAATGCTCTGTTTGAAGATGACGTCTGAGTGTTGGAGTGTGCCCCTGGCTATCCGCAAATGAAATAAAAACAAGAAAATTGTGCCGTCTGGTTGGCTTAATATAAGGAAGTTGAAATGATTTTACTTTTACTTTTGATATTTAAGTACATTTTAGCAATTCCATTTACTTTTAATACTTAAGTATATTTAAAACCAAATACTTTTAGACTTTCACTCGAGTAGTATTTTACTGGGTGACTTTCACTTTTACTTGAGTCATTTTCTATTAAGGTATCTTTACTTTTACGTGTGAAAATGTAGTACTTTTTCCACCACTGAAAATAACAGGAAACCTATTAGATCACCATGCTCTGAAAAATCATTCTGGCTATGGACAGGGAGAACTTTAACACATTATCCATTGGACTTGGGGCTCTGCTTGGAGTTTACCTCAATCATTTTTTTAAATTCCGCTTTGCCACTAAAACACCGACAACTAAAATAATGTGTTATTGTTGATATTGTTATGCATATTATTATTATTAATTATTATTATTAATAATAATAACAATAGGGGAGGAGGGTTAGTTAAAAAATTAACCCCAAAAGGGTCGACAAAAGGTTCTTCAAGGATCCATTAAAAGGGGTTCTTTGAAGAACCCGTTTAAAGGGTTCTTCTAAGAACTTACAGGGGTTCCCCCACAGTTTCAATTTGAAGAACCCCTAACGATACTCCAGGAACCTTTTCTTTTTAGAGTGTACATGACTGATTCTTTGTTATGGAGTATTTATGTTTCACATACTTCTTACCTTGCTGAGAGAGACAAAATGGCAGAATCTTGATGTTGCACATTTGTGAATGAACCTCCAACACCACTTGATGAGTCAGTGCTCACAAATGCCTATGTTTGACATAGAGTGAATGACTGTACAGCTACAGGCATGACTGCTCACATTGCCATTTCCGTTCTGTTCCGGGCAGAGACGGTTGAGAGTCAGAGTCAGAGAGACAGAGACAGAGAGAGACCTCACAAAGCACCCTGTTTCAGAGTGTAAATGAGTCTGTTAGACTGTCACTAAAAATGAGAAAATGGTGTGTATTATGCTATTCCTTACATAAGTGAGACTAGGAGCATGATCTCAGACTATACACTGGGAGACGGTTCTCTGCACTGTGGTTGTGATCAATGTTGAGGAAGACCGCCCCGGGGGTCTAGCAGCATTAATACTCTTGTGTAACTGTAACTGACTCAGATCTGCCATAAAAGGCCATGGAATGTGAAATATGAGGAAGGACATGCACGTGTGTGAGAGCGGCGGAGCTCTCTTTCTCGCTCGCTCTTTCCCTTCACACAGACATACACCCATGGCACATACTGTACATTGGAACATTGTAGATTCAACAGTTCCGTAACAACATGGCCCAACGTAGAACAGCATGTGTGCACATCTGGACCAACTAAACTCACCGGAATTGTTATTCACTCCACTTGTCTTCATGCTGGCTGCTCAATAGTGTGTGCATTTGTGTGTGTGTGTGTGCGTCCATAAAATCTCGATTGTTAATATGAAGATATCAGATATCAGTTTTGGCTGGCAGCAGGAGGACTGCTGGCTACGGCTATTTGATTCATTGTGACACACACATGGATAGAGGCAGAGGGACAGATTGTCTGAGAGGTTACACATGAACACACCCATGGGTGAAAACAATCCAAAAGCCTTCCTTCAGTACACACCCCAGATTCCCACACGTCTGGACCATGTGATGTTTGAAGCTGTTGTAAACCAGTTATTATGTTACTGGTTAATAATCTGATTGATACAAAAGACTGATGCTCAAAACATGAATCTGACCGACGGAGAAGATGTTTTGCCAAACATTGTGTTATTGGATTTGTTGTAATATATATAATGTAATATATATTTACTTAACACAACCCATCAAACGACAGGTAACTGCCAAAATAAAGGAAACGGTTGAGTAAATGAAGGAAACAAAGTATATTAAAAGCAGGTGCTTCCACACAGGTGTGGTTCCTGAGTTAAGTAAGTAATTAACATCCCATCATGCTTAGGGTGGTGTGTAAAAATGCCCAGTTGCCCATTATTTTGGCTACCATGGCTAGAAGAATAGATCTCAAAGGAGAACAGGGGGTTTAAAGTGTGTGTGTGTGTGTGTGTGTGTGTGTGTGTGTGTGTGTGTGTGTGTGTGTGTGTGTGTGTGTGTGTGTGTGTGTGTGTGTGTGTGTGTGTGTGTGTGTGTGTGTGTGTGTGTGTGTGTGTGTGTGTGTGTGTGTGTGTGTGTGTGTGTGTGTGTGTGTGTGTGTGTGTGTCTGTGTCTCAGTCAACAGATCTCAACCCAACTGAACACTTATGGGAGATTCTGGAGCAGCGTCTGAGACAGCGTTTTCCACCACCATCAACAAAACACCAAATTATAGAATTTATCATGGAAGAATAGTGTAGCATCCCTGTAATAGAGTTCCAGACACTTGTAGAATCTATGCCAAGGCGCATTGAAGCTGTTCTGGGCCCAAAGCCCTATTACACACAGAGACACATACAAATCTCTCCCATGCACCCTCTATTTGTCAATTCTGACCATAACTCTATCCTCCTGATTCCTGCTTAGAAGCAAAAACTCAAACAGGAAGTATCAGTGACGCGCCCGATGTAGCTTCGCTAGCACAGACTGGAATGTGTTCTGCGAGTCATCTAATGGCATTGAGGAGTTTACCACATCAGTTACCGGGTTTCATGAATAAGTGCATTGAAGACGTCATCGCTTCCAGGCAAGCAACATTGAACAATACGAGAGAGTACAGCTGTTCCAGATGACTGTGTGCTCACGCTCTCCGTAGCCGATGTGAGTAAGACCTTTAAGCAGGTTAACATTCACAAGGCCGCAGAGCCAGATGGACTACCAGGACGTGCACTCAGAGCATGCACTGACCAGCTGGCAAGTGTATTCACTGACATTTCAACCTATCAAATCAAATCAAACTTTATTTGTCACATGCGCCGTATACAACAAGTGTAGACTTTACCGTGAAATGCTTACTGACAAGCCCTTAAGCAACAGTGCAGTTCAAGAAGAGTTAAGAAAATATTTACCAAGTAGACTAAAATCAAAAGTAACAATAAAAAGTAACACAATAAGAATAAGGAGGCTATATACAGGGGGCACCGGTACTGAGTCACTGTGCAGGGGAAAGGTTAGTTGAGGTAATTTGTACATGTAGGTGGGGATGAAGTGATTATGCATAGATAATAAACAGCGAGCAGCAGCAGTGTATAAAAGGGATTGGTGGGGGGGTCAATGTAAGTTATCCAGTGGTGATTTTATTAATTGTTCAGCAGTCTTATGGCTTGGGGGTAGCAGCTGTTGAGGAGCCTTTTGGTCCTAGACTTGGCGCTCCGGTACCGCTTGCCGTGCGGAAGGAAAGAGAACTATAACTTGGGTGACTGGTGTCTCTGACAATTTTATGGGCTTTCTTCTGACACCGCCTATTGTATAGATCCTGGATGGCAGGAAGCTTGGCCCTAGTGATGTACTGGGCCGTTTGCACTACCCTCTGTAGCGCCTTATGGTCAGATGCCAAGCAGTTGCCATACCAGGCAACCGGTGAATGCAACCGGTGAATGCAACCGATGCTCTCGATGGTGCAGCTGTAGAACCTTTTGAGGATCTGGGGACCCATGACAAATCTTCACATTCTCCTGAGGGGGAAATGGCTTTGTCGTGCCCTCTTCACTACTGTCTTGGTATGTTTGGACCATGATAGTTTGTTGGTGATGTGGAAACCAAGGAACTTGAAACTCTCAACCCGCTCCACTGCAGCCCGTAGATGTTAATAGGGGCCTGTTCGACCAGCCTTTTCCTGTAGTCCACGATCAGCTAATACCTACATGTTTCAAGCAGACCACCACAGTCCCTGTGCCAATGAATGCCAAGGTAACCTGTCTAAATGAATATTGCCTCTAGCACTCACATCTGTAGCCATTAAACACTTTGAAAGGCTGGTCAGGGCTCACATCAACACCATCATCCCAGAAACCCTAGACCCACTCCAATTCGCATACTACCCCAACAGAGCCACAGATGACGCAATCTCTATTGCACTCCACACTGCCCTTTCCCACCTGGACAAAAGGAACACCTACGTGAGAACGCTGTAAATTTAATTCAGATCAGCATTCAACACCATAGTGCTCTCCAAGCTCATCACTAAGCTAAGGACCTTGGGACTGAACACCTTCACTTTATCCACATTTTGGTACGTTACAGCTTTATTGTAACATTGATTAAATTGTTTTTCCCCCCTTATCAATCTACACACAATACCCCAAATGTATTACAAAAACAATCTGAGCAGGTTTTCATCAAGGATCTCTCTGTACTTTGCGCCGTTCATCGTTCCCTCAACCCTGACTAGTCTCTCAGTCCCTGCCGCTGAAAAACATCCACACAGCATAATGCTGCCACCACCATGCTTCACTGTAGGGATGGTGCCATGTTTCCTCCAGACGTGAAGCTTGGAATTCAATCTTGTTTTTTTAGACCAGATAATATTGTTTCTCATGGTCTGAGAGTCTTTTAAGTGCCTTTTGGCAAACTCCAAGTGGTATGTCGTGTGCCTCTTACTGAGGATTGGCTTCCGTCTGGCCACTCTACCATAAAGGCCTGATTGGTGGAGTGCTGCAGAGATGGTTGTCCTTCTGAAAGGTTCTCCCATCTCCACAGAGGAACTCCGGAGCTCTGTCAAAGTGACCATCAACCCGATGGTCACCTCCCTGACCAAGGCCCTTCTCCCCCGATTGCTCAGTTTGGCCGGGCAGTCAGCTCTAGGAAGAGTGTTGATGGTTCCAAACTTCTTAAGAATGATAGAGGTCTCTGTGTTCTTGGGGACCTTCAAATGGTGCAGAAATGTTTTGGTACCCTTCCCCAGATCTGTGCCTCGGCACAATCCTTTCTCGGAGCTCTACAGACAATTCCTTTGACCTCAGGGCTTGGTTTTTGCTTTGACATGCACTGTCAACTGTGGGACCTTATATAGACCGGTATGTGCCTTTCCAAATCATGTCCAATCAATTGAATTTACCCCAGTGGACTCAAATCAAGTTGTAGAAACATCTCAAGGATGATCAATGGAAACAGGATGCACCTGAGCTCAATTTCAAGGGGTCTGAATACTTATGTAAATAAGGTATTTCGGTTTTTTTATTCGTAAGAATTTTGCAAAGATTTGTAAAAACCTGTTTTAACTTTGTCATTATGGAGTATTGTGTGTAGATTGATGAGGAACATGTTTTAATTAATCCATTTTAGAATAAGGCTGTATCATAACAAAATGTGGAGAAAGTGAAGGGTTTGAATCCTTTCCGAATGCACTGTAAATGCATATACCTCTAGTTACAAGGCAAGGCCTAAACTATAGCTAAATACATTGTGTATAGCAATATAATATATCCATGTTGTAAATAATACGCACTGGCAAAAGGATTTGATGTAGCCTATAAATGGCATATTAGGTTAGTAATTCAATTAATGATTACAGCAAATAGTCCATGCATGCCAAACAGCTCAATTGCAAAGAGCTGAATTGATTTAGGCCTGCATTCCAGGTGAATGATTAACCAAATAAATAGCCTGTTACTTTGAATGATAATCTCATATAGGCCTGCCTCTAACAACAAAAAACTCATGAAGCTCCCGCTCAATGGTAACATTAGGCTATAAAAGGTACGAAATGAACAGTATTCATCAAGAATTCATGGACAGGGTTGATATAAATAAAGAAACCGTTTTGGACAGCTCCCCCGACACGGGCAAATCAGTATGCCACATATCTTCTCATTTATTTGGGCAAATTTGTCTATCACTTTGTACACACCGATATTCTCAGTAATGTCTCTTTCCATTAAAAGAAGAGCGTGGCGAGAGAGGTGCTCCTCTGTCATCGTCAAAAGCAGGTATGTTTTAGCACTAGAAAAACCTGGTTACGAGGGCCCCCCCCCCCCCCCCCCCCTTCGAGCCAATGATGAGTCTTTTCGATGTCAACATTCTAACAGTCGAATAAATATATTCCATATATGTTATCGCAAAAATAATCATTTGGTTGTGTTTATGAAGGTCTTAGGTAACATTAGAATCCAAAATCAAATCTATTTCAAAGTAAACAATGTCATTTTCATTAGTGTATGTACCCTAACAGTAGGCTATAAGAACACACGAAAAACCACTAAAACACCACAATTCAAGTGTTAAAATTAATTAAATTAACACCATCACAAAGAGCCCACCCCAGATAGTCTGCCTGGCCTTATACCCTGACTACACCGCTATGTCATTCAATAATTACGTGTCAACGAGCGTCTGCATTGCCAAGGGCTAAAACAGTTTAAACCTGCGTGTCATGATCACGTTTGGTGTGTGGGGACAAAACACATTTATGCACGATGGCGCACGCGCACAGCCTGTTCAATACCTTGTCAAGGCTCTTGGCTTTTCTGAAATGAGATCAGTATTCCTCCAATGTTGAAGCAGAATCTGTCCACAACCTTGCGCTTCTTCAACACCAGAGACCTCGATTTTATTGGCTTTAAGCTCATTCTCGCCCATCCGATCAGCTTCTCCAGCCCTTGCAGAATCCACCTGCTTCCTAGCACTGACTCTGTGGTGACTGTCAGGTCGTCCATGATGGACCTGATTTGTGGTTGTTGCATTGTATACATGTATTTGGTTTTGGGGCCCTGGTACTCAGCTTCAGCAGACTTCACAATCATGTTCAAATAGCATCATGGAGATGGTGCAAGCCTATTTGATTCCCACCTCAAGTCTGTGTCATACTGTTGTTACTAACCATGATGAGACTCTCAATGCTTAACTGTTTGTGGTAGTCCAGAATGAGGTCTGCCACATTTCGCTGTAAGGTCTGCTGTATTCGGCGCTTGTGACAAATAAAAATACAATTTGATTTGACTTTGCCTGGGACATAATGTTTTTATTTTATTATTATATATGTTTTGCCCATGTGACTTTACAGCTTTTTCAGGTTGTTGTTACATGTACATTCTACACACATTTTACATACATGGCACTTTATTTTCTTCACGGTAGTTACATAGCAAGAATATAGTTACTTGATATAGAGCACGGCTGGATAGACAGTAGCCAAACACATACGGTATACATTATAAATCATGTTTTTAGTCATAACTAGTATAGAACATGAGCTTTTAAACATGAGCTTTTAAACCGACCTCCCAACTACTCTCAGTCCATTCCACCTATCTCCATAAACCGCCCTCTTACGATTTCCATGTGCCATATATTTTTCAACTGTGCTGTGATGTTTCACATGACTTCTGAACCTTCCTAATCGCATAGTATAGACAGATTGTAAGTTAAAGATGAATGTTTTTACTAAAAGTATTATTATATTGTCGATTGACTATGGCTTTCCAAATCTTCCAACAGTGCTATTTGTAGGGTTACTTTTAGGTAAATGTGATTCTTTAGCCATTCCTGAACCGGTGACCAGAAACAAGCTACATAGGGGCAATACCACAATAAGTGATCTAATGATTCTGTCTCTTCGCAGCAAAATCTGCTCTCGGCTCTCTAAGGTCAGGGTGTGACAGCTGATGAGCTGGGACAACACTCCTGTGTGCCCCAGACACCCAGGTACTTCTAAGATGCTCCTTTTTGCACTGAATTGTCGATGTAGCTATTGTTGGAGAGGAATTCTGCGAGCCGCCTAGCTAATAAAATCCTCCGTTGACACAGTGATCCTGAATTGGTCGATTCTCTTGGAATGTTCTTCCTTTGCGATCCAGACTCCTTCTGCGAATCTCTGTTGCTAAGCAACCTATCCTCTCCTCCAGATGACCTTTAGGATCTTCCAGAGCCGCTTGAGGAACAGAGGGCAGTGCTCGTGTCGAAATCTGTGAATGGTGCTGGTGACCCAGCTCCTGCTCCCTGCCGGGGTCGCTATTTGTGCTCTGGATGTGCAGGTCGATCTCCTCCTTGGAGCACGCCAAGTGCCCACTGCTCTTCTGCGTCAGCAGCTGTTTTGCGAAGCTGAAGGGGTTGGCTATGAAGGTTATCCTTGGCTCTTTCTTTCCGGCATCTCCTTTGCCAGTCAGCCATACGAAGTCAACAGCTTCTTTCTTAGGATGCTCTGTAGCATTGCCAACAGAGGTCTTTGCTCCTCACTGGCCTCCTTGTGCCTGGCTCCTCCTGCGTCTCACCAGGTTTGCTATCTGAGTGTTGTGTCCCTGCCTCCAAATATTTCATCTGGGACTGATGAACCTTTAGGCCTCGGCTGTTCTTGCAGACCTTTCCACAAACACTTGCTATGCTCATAGTCGGTTGTCACGTTCTCACAACGTTCAGAGAATATTAAGAAACAACATTCTTCTGTGGGAATTTCCGTACTTCAGCATAATGTTTTCTGCAGCTTTCCACATGGTTCTATTTAAAGCTATGTTCTCAGAA
Source organism: Oncorhynchus mykiss (assembly GCF_013265735.2). Taxonomy (NCBI): domain Eukaryota; kingdom Metazoa; phylum Chordata; class Actinopteri; order Salmoniformes; family Salmonidae; genus Oncorhynchus; species Oncorhynchus mykiss. The sequence goes on from NC_048565.1 coordinate 64,763,914, forward strand.
CATAAAGAAAACATTCCATAAAAACCATTTAGAACTAGTGAATTTATTCAAGAACCATATACAAAAGTGGGACGAAACCCAAAGTGCAAAATAATAATGTGCTCAGGAAATAGTATCACGTATACTGTCACGTATACTCCCTTTCCGGCCTCTAGGTCATCAGGCTGCTGATTATCCCGCACACCTGTCACCATTGTCTCTCACGCCAGCGCCTCATAACAAGCACCTGGACTCCATCACCTCCTTGATTATCTTCCCTATATCTGTCACTGCCCTTGGTTCTTTCCTCAGGTGTTAATGACTCTGTTTTCATGTCAGTGTGTTGTTTGTGTTTAATTTATTTACTAAAACACTCACTCCCTGAACTTGCTTCCCGACTCTCCGCGCACTTGTTATATCAGGAGAACACGCAAAATGTTAAATGACCGACAGAGAATTTTTTTTAAAGTTAAGAACAAATTCTTATTTACAATGACGGCCTAGGAACAGTGGTTTAACTACTTTGTTCAGGGGCAGAACGACAGATTTTTACCTTGTCAGTTCGGGGATTCGATCCAGCAAACTTTCAGTTACTGGCCCAACACTCTAACCACTAGGCTACCTGCCACCACTGTATATATATACATTGATAGAGTGGGGATTGGAGCCAGGTGTGTGCAATGATGACGAGACATTGGACACATCATCAATGATGTAACCTAGGGTCAATTGGTGCATAAATATAGGCCTAGCGTTTCAAGCTTTGGTTGATTTCAATTTAATCTACAAGTTAATAATTAATGTTGGATTCACTTCTCCATCTCAACCAAAAATCGAAGTTAAATTGTTATATAAATAAACAACATGTCTGACATTGTATTCTCATTTGTACTTGGTTCTGATTTTAAAGGGTCCCCAAAAAAATCTGGTTGTGCTTTTAGATGGTTGAAATCAAAGTGATAACACAATGCGAATTCAACAAACCTCAGGATATCTTTTTGAGTGGGTGAAAATAGGTTGTAATCTCATTGATCAACATCTCAACCAAATATGACCCAATTGTCCACATTGAAATTATGTGGTTTGCCCAGTGGGGTCATTTTACCTTCTGTCACTCTTCAACCACAAGCCTAGTAATGAAATGGTCAAGCTCAACACAACACTGCATTGTCATCGCATGATAAGAATATAGACTTTGTACTGGAGATTTTCCACCGGAAATTTTCCACTGGGGATTTTCCACTGCTTTGCCTAAAAGCCTCAGACTTCCCAGCTCTCACATTTGGTTCCATGGAAGTTGTGGGAATGTATGTTTTTGGTTTCACATTGGTTGCGGGAACAAAGCCATACATTTCCTGACTAGTAAAATTGAACATTTGTTTAACATTCTGAGAACAGAAATGATAATTTTGCCTGTTCTGGGAACGTTTTTTTTCATGTTTCAGGGAGGTTCTGAGAACATTTTACTCTGGTCCCTTGAACGTTTTCCTTGGGGTTTTAAACTGAAAACAGAAACTATAGGTTATTGAATAACTTAATTAAAACGTTCACTGAATGTTTCAATAAGACTTTAAAACTGTTTTGAACTCCAAGCACAGATAAGACACATGGAAATTAATTTAATTTAATCATGCAACAGATTTAGTGTGATGCGGCATCAGTAGGATTTTAATTCATGATTTATTGTCCATGCACCACCAGGATGGAGCTAGCATGCCGTGTTTTTTTTTACACATACAAAGCTGTTAATTTTAGTCTATTCAAACAGTCCCCATTAAGGTGTCTGGCCAATTAGTGGGCTCAGCCAACACAGGAAAACACTTAACAAGATAGAGTTTTGTTGATGCTGAGAATGGTATGTACAGTTGAAGTCGGAAGTTTACATACACCTTAGTCAAATACATTTAAACTCAGTTTATCACAATTCCTGACATTTAATCCTAGTAAAAAATCCCTGTCTTAGGTCAGTTAGGATCACCACTTTACGTTAAGAATGTGAAATGTCAGAAAAATAGTAGAAAGAAGTTTCCTCTGTTTCCTCCGGCGCATTGGTGCGGCTGGCTTCCGGGTTGGATGCGCGCTGTGTTAAGAAGCAGTGCGGCTTGGTTGGGTTGTGTATCGGAGGACGCATGACCTTCAACCTTCGTCTCTCCCGAGCCCATACGGGAGTTGTAGCGATGAGACAAGATAGTAGCTACTAAAACAATTGGATACCACAAAATTGGGGAGAAAAAGGGGCAAATAAATAAATAAATAAATACTGCAATTCCCAAAGAAAAATAGTTTGTCATTCTCTGAACTGTGAGAACATTCACACCAGTTGGAAAAAGTTCCAAGGTCATTATCAAAAATGAAAATGTAATGTTTTAACCTTTAGGAAACGCTCCTTTAAAGTAAGGAAATGTGCTGAGAATGTTCCAAAGCCAAGCAACTATACTGCAACTATCCTGCACCATTTCCAGAAAGTTGTATGCAAAATAACATAGGACAACCATTCTCTCACCAAGCTCGAAGGAACATGTTCTTAGAATATTGTGCTGGCTGAGTGTTGTGTTTCCACCTCCACAACCCGTCTCCGAGTGATGGGAAGTTCAGCTTTTTAATGACTCCAATCTGTTCAACTTGTTCAGTCAAAAAAAACTAATATTTCAAATCATTTTGCTCATTTGAGTCGGTAAAGCCCAGAGCATTACCGGCGAATGATGAACTACGGCATGTCAATATGTTCATTTGTAGATTGGAAGCTAACCTGTCTGCTGAGAGGAAGATTAGCACAATATTGTTTGCAAACTGCAGCAGCACCCCAAATGATTCGTTCTCGAGATAGTTTGTTGGGCAGAGGCAGGATATGTTTTGGTTCTACAAACCCATCTAACATTCAATAATCAATTAATTGCATTCATTCTTGCACAATGCAATCAATTATCAGTTCTAATCTAAACATGTATTTCCCTTCTATAATGCTTGCAGCATGATCCATTTTCCTGCACAAACACGTGGAAGAAAGTTGGTTGTCGGTGCATGTCTCCAGTGACAAACAAATGACTAAAATCCACTCAAAGATTCGAGTCATTAAACATGTGAAAACTGAGCTGCGCTTTCTAACCTCCTGCCAAATGTATGACCATATTAGAGACACACATTTCCCTCAGATTATACAGACACACACAACAACAACAACAATCTCATTTTGATAAACTCCCACATCTACAGTGCCTTCGGAAAGTATTTAGACCCCTTGACTTTTTCCACATTTTGTTACATTACAGCCTTGCTCTAAAATGGATTACATTTTATTTTTTCCACCTCAATCTACACACAATACCCCATAATGACAAAGCAAAACTGGTTTAGAAATGTATTAAAAATAAGAAACTGAAATATTACATTTACATAAGTACTCAGACCTTTTACTCTGTACTTTGTTGAAGCACCCTTGGCAGTGATTACAGCATTGAGTCTTCTTTGGTATGACACAAGCTTGGCACACCTGTATTTGGGGAGTTTCTCCCATTCTTCTCTATAGATCCTCTCAAACTCTGTCAGGTTGGATGACGAGCGTTGCGGTACAGCTATTTTCAGGTCTCTTCAGAGATGTTGGATCCAGTTCAAGACCGGGCTCTGGCTGGGCCACTCAAGAACATTCAGAGACTTGTCCCGAAGCCACAACTACATTGTCTGCCTGTGTGCTTAGGATTGTTGTCCTGTTGGAAGGTGAACGTCACCCCAGACTGAGGTCCTGAGAGCTCTGGAACATGTTTTCATCAAGGATCTCTTTGCTCTGTTCATCTTTGCCTCGATCCTGACTAGTCTCCCAGTCCCTGCCACTGGAAAATATCTCCACAGCATGATGCTGCCACCACCATGCTTCACCGTAGGGATGGTGCCAGGTTTCCTCCAGACGTGACACTTGGCATTCAGGCTCTAGGAAGAGTCTTGGTGATTCTAAACGTCTTCCATTTAAGAATGATGGATGCCACTGTGTTCTTGGGGACCTTCAATGCTGCAGATATGTTTTGGTACCCTTCCCCAGATCTGTGCCTCGACACAATCCTGTCTCGGAGCTCTTCTTTCAACCTCATGGCTTGGTTTTTGCTCTGACATGCACTGTCAACTGTGGGACCTTATATAGACATTTGTGTGCCTTTCCAAATCATGTCCAATCAATTGAATTTACCACAGGAGGACTCTAATCAAGTTGTAGAAATATCTCAAGGATGATCAATGGAAACAGGATGCACTTGAGCACAATTTTGAGTCTCATAGCAAAGAGTCTGAATACTTATGGAAATAACGTATCTGTGTTATGTTTTTAATACACTTGCAAAAATGTCTAAAAACTTGTTCTCGCTTCGATATTATGTGGTATTGTGTGTAGATTGATGAGGAAATTGTTTATTTATTCAATTTTAGAATAAGGCTGTAACGTAACAAAATGTGGACAGAGTCAAGGGGTCTGAATACTTTCCGAAGGCACTTAACAAATCTAAACTCAACATGTAAAGTGTTGGACCCGTGTTTCATGAGCTAAAATAAATCCCAGAAATGTTCAATACGCACAAAATTCTTATTTCTTTCAAATTGTGTGCACAAATATGTTTACATCCCTGTTAGTGTTTCTCCTTTGCCAAGATTATCCATCCACCTGACAGGTGTGGCATATCAAGAAGCTGATTAAACAGCGTGATCATTACACAGGTGCAAAAACTGAAGAACGTACGCACATCCAGGTACTTTCCGGAGGTGCTGGAGTTGTAGGCAAACTCATGGAAACCAGAAAGGAAAACGCTGCACACTGCCGCTCATGCTCCCAGGTGATATTTATTTACAAAGGTTCGACCCTTAGGTCTTCATCAGGCATCCATATCCCAGTTGGGGGTGGAAGGTCCTATATATAGGGGCAGTACTCAGTGACATCACTTCTTGAAACAGAAAATGTAGTTTCACATTACACATACAATATTCAATTAGGATTAAAAAAAAAACACAATTCAGACTTATTGAAACTATAAAAACAGTTTCAAGTCAAACTCCTCATTAAGGCCAAGAGGAGACTGTGGATCCAGAAAGATTCCCTTTGAAGAAGTTCTCTCAACGTCCCCTCCCCTGCGTGACATCTTGACCATTTACATCCCAGTTTATTTGTACTTTTGGTTGAAGGCTTTCCCACTGTGTTAGTCCTTCAAAACGATCATTGGCATGTTTTACACAATTGTATTTGTACCCCCTTTCCTTAAACCTATGTTTGAGGTTCGATGTCTGTTTCAGATAAGCAGCATCAGAGCTACATATTCTTCTGATACGACTGAATTGACTCATTAGGGAGACTTTTAGTAAGTGGACGTGGATGAAAGCTGTCACGTCTAAGGAGGGTATTCCTGTCTGTAGGTTTCCTATAAAGATCTGTAGAGAGGGAGGTTTTGTCCTTAATAACCATCACATCAAGAAACTGATTTGTGATAGGTAGTTAATGGTGAAGTGAAGGTGTTCATTCAAAGAGTTTAGATAAAGAGTTTAGATAAGCATTGAATGCCAAGACGTCTTCCTGGGTGCCTGTACACACAGGTGCATCTTGTGCTGGGGACAATAAAAGGCCACTCTAAAATGTGCAGTTTTGTCACACAGCACAATGCCACAGATGTCTCAAGTTGAGGGAGCGTGCAGAGATACCGTGACTACATCCGGAAGCCCGTTGTTGTGCTATTCATCCGCCACCATCACCTCATGTTTCAACATGATAATGCACAGCCCCACGTTTCAAGGATCTGTACACAATTCCTGGAAGCTGAAATGGTCCCAGTTCTTCCATGGCCTGCATACTAGCCAGACATGTCACTCATTGAGCATGTTTGGGATGCTCTGGATCAACGTGTACGACATCAAGTTCTCTTGTCTAGCAACTTCACACGGCCATTGAAGAGGAGTGGGACAACATTCCATAGGCTACAATCAACAGCCTGATCAACTCTATGCGAAGGAGATGTCTTGCTGCATGAAGCAAGTGGTGGTCACACCAGATACTGACTGGTTTTCTGATCCATGATCCTACTTACATTTTTTTTTTATAAATCTGTGACTAACAGATGCATATCTGCATTCCCAGTCATTTAAAATCCATAGATTAGGGCCTAATTCATTCATTTCAATTGACTGATTTCCTGATATGAACTGTAAAACTCTTTGAAATTGTTGCATGTGGCGTTTATATTTGTGTTGTGTATATTAGGTGAAATACCAGTGTGCCATCACAGCTGCAATATTTGTTACCCATTCCCACAAGAAAAGAGCAACCAGTAAAGCACCAACACCATTGTAAATACAAACTATTTATCTATTTATTTTCCCTTTCATACCTCAACCATTTGCACATTGTTACAACACTGTACATAGCCATAATATAACATTTGAAATGTCTGCTATTCTTTTGAAACTTTTGATTCATGTTTACTGTTAATTTCAGATTTTTATTTAACTTTTGTTTATTATCTATTCCATGTGCTTCGGCAATGTAAAACTGTTTCTCATGCCAATAAAGCCCTATGAATTGAATTGAATCGAAAAAGAGTCATTCAAAAAGAACGATTTGTTCAAACTGCACATCGCTACCGGCTCCAAAGACTAATTCGGCCATGGCCTCGGTGGCCCTGCTCTGACAAGGGGGCCAATGGGAGGCCGCTGGGACTTTCAATAGTTTACTCCTTCCTCCCTGTTCGCCCCAAGTCCTCAGTGTCACCCTGGATGATGGAAACCCTTTAAAACAATTACATTAGCGCTTACATTAAACCTTGAGACCACCTAAGAGGTGGAGCATGTATAGCTCAAGACAGAGCCCTGTGTTTTGGATGGATGGTTATCCTCCCATGCAGAGTTCTCGTTTTGACGTGATATGCATGGGATATACATCTTCAACCTACCTTGGTGATACCACTTTAATTCTCAATTTGACAAATGTAAGGAGAAACCTGGCAATCTTAACAGTGTACCTCGCCCAAATTGGGCCAGAGGATAAGCCGATATCAAACAGGATAGTGTTGTTTAGACCCCCTCAGCCCACTTGAATACAGGAGGCTGCCATAGAGGCACTGTCATCCCCCCTTGACCCACATTGTATTTTAAAAAGCTAAACATAACAGCTAGACACATTAAACAAGAGTAGGCCAAAACAATAAGACACAGACATTACACTAAACGTTTAAATGTTGCATTTAAAAACACTTGCCCAGCCAATGAGACACTCCAGTGGGGGTCTGAGGATGCACACTGGGCAAAAACAGGATGAATCAATGTTGTTTCCACATTATTTCAACCAAAGAAAATCCATGTGATGACGTTAAATTAATGTGGAAAACTCATTGGATTTACAAAGTCATCAATGTAAGGCCATTTAATCATTTTTAACCTAAATCGAACGACATGCTGAATTTTTTTTTTAAATGTCATGTTGATTTCACAATGGTTGACAACTCAAACAAATGTAAATGAACTAAACGTTGAACTGACGCCGCACACCAGTGGGTGTGCACCTTTCTGAACCGACTGCATAGCAGATGCAAAGCCGATAGTAAGCAAGCGCCTACAGTGCACTTAAGCCTTGTTCACGCTGCAGGCCTTAATGCTCAAATCAGTTTTGTTTTTAAAATCCATAATGGAATATTGACTGTCCAAATGGCAAGTTAAAAGTGACCAAATCGGATGTGTGTGTTCAGACCACAGTCATTTGCTGACATGGCTACGCTAGTTGTCATAGTAATGACAGGTGTGTGCGCAGTGGTGTAGACTGATTGGTGGTGCTCGTGCTTCCTATCACTAAAAAGTTATGTTGCAAGTTGCCATGGACGTTTCCCAGTTGCTTTGAATGTTCAAAATCATAGTGTCAGAACAATTAAAGCTTCAAAGTATAAGCTGATCCAACATTCAAAATGAGTCATTTTTGGCTAGCCACAGCTGTCAACAAGCTAGCTAGCTGTTTAGCTTTCTAGCACATTGACTAATTTGTTTGTAAACAATTAACAAGATACTGCGCTAACGCTACCACCACATGTTCTTGTCAACTGTCAACAGAATAGCTAGCAAGCAGCAAGATATGCCAAATAAGTCTAAAAACCACTTGATGGCAAATAAATCCTATTTTACCGTTCAGACTCAAATCGCATTGCCAGAAATCTGATTTCTATCTGATTTCAAACCACCCACGAAGGTGGTTTGAAATGTGGCTTGAGGTTTCCGATTCCATGTGTTTTTTGGCAGTTCAGACTTCAGGAAAAATGACAGATATTCCAAAAAATTTGATTTGAGTCACTGACATTGTGAACAAGGCTTAATTAGACTAAGAGACTGGACAAGATCAACAGCTATGCTGGGATTTGGCTAATTACTTAGACTAGAAAAACAAGCTACAATTTTCAGCATGCTCTACTCACAGAAACACAGGGGAGAGGGCAAGCACTCCTAGAAACCAAGGTTACTATAGTAAACTAAAACGCAGACTAAATCTAGCCATGAACAATTTATTTAGTGAACTGAAATAAAATCATTAACAGATCTGTTTGAGAAAGTAGAAATACTGAAACTATATTTTGCTGCAAAACAAACTAAAATAAAAACCAACAAATTATGTTCAGTTCAAATTGGTTGGGGTTGTGATCAAGAAAGACAATTGTGCTAAAGCTTATAAGGCATTTATAAGTTTTGATGCTATTCATCAACAATCAATGGGTAGCCTAATAAAACTGGGTAGCCTATTCTTTGAGAATCAATGGGTAGCCTAATAAAACTGGGTAGCCTATTCTTTGAGAATCAATGGGTAGCCTAATAAAACATTTAGATTGTAGGCTACCTCTAAAGCTACAATCTGTATGTTTTCCTACTTTCTGTCTCTAACACAAAAACTACATAACTAAATAATAGAAAAACTAAATATTTTTTAAATAACACTAAACTAAATAACAAAATAGGTCTGGAAACTAAATGAAACTAAAGTAAAAAAAAAAAAAAGATGAATGGAAAAACACAACTACAATAACCTTATCTTATCTCATTCCCTCCCTGTCTTCGTTGGCGGCGGCCCTACACAGCGGCAAACGACACTCTCCCACCATTTGAGTGAGTGCAATAAAGATACAAGCAAGGGCAACATTGCCCAATGCTCATCAAAGCACCCCCCCCCCCCCCCCCCCCCCCCCCCCCCCATCACCTGCTTGTGCTCTCAGCTCTGCCTTATAAAAGTCTCTCCAGGGTTCTGGCCACAGTTCACAAGCAGGCACAGGTGAGAGTGATTAGTTCATGATTTGGTGATGTAATTTCTTGCTCGCTTTTTTACAGTTACACCACAGTACTGTGGACTTCATATAGTAAGAGTGATGCTAGCTATGTTACTGTGTGTTCATCGTGATTTTAGTTTCTGAGATTTGCACAGATTGCCTTGTATGTGAATTTATACATTTTACAATGTATTTAAATGTTTGCCTTTGATAGAATGGTCTATCAAATGGAATGATAGCAAAACAGACTGGTACCCAGACTGGAATTCTCAGACCTTTCTTGATAGTCTGTTCCTGTAACTCAACAATACTTTCTTGCACATTGATATATCTTCATGGAGTCAGATATACATTTTGATAGACTTTGTTAAAGGTAGACTCAGCGACATGACGGGTTGCATGCGAGCTATGTATGTATCACATAGTACCCACTTAATCAATATCGATCATTAGCTGAATGCTAATTTTAGCTACCAGCTGAACCATAGCTAAACAGCTTATACATTACAACTTTAGCATATAAAAGTGAGCTTAGAACAAAACAGGCTTAATTTGATTAACATCATGTAAATCATTACATGAGATGAAAGTGAATTGGGACTGAAATTGTTTCATTCACTGGGGAGATGAACCTGCTTGCTGTTGCCTTTCCATTTGAAATGACCATTCTTTTGATGTATTTCTTTTTTTAAAGCTACTGCGACAATTAAAACATTAAACAGGCTATTACTGCAATTTCAGGTAAACTCAATAAAACAAGATTCAAATATATGGAAAATGTCTATACAGTTCAGCTGTTTTAAAAATATTTCTCTGCTATTAAGATTTTTTATTGTACGAACATTTGGCTTGAGACAATTCTAAACTCTACTGCTTGGGATCGGGGCAAGTCTAGGAGCAGTCTCGCACACTACCTACGAAGGTGACATACGAGATATAAAAAATGTATACTACAGTAATATGTGTACACGCAGGTATTAAACTCTCTTGTAAATGTACGTAGTGTAAATTACCCCTTTAGAAATTTGAAATTGCTAAGGGATGCATTTGCTCAATTGTTTGATCTTATTTGCAGTGAGGTTTTAAGTCATGAGTCAACTACCTAGATTCTGGAACCTGGGATGGTCTTCCTTCATTGACTGGTGGAGTAGTCAGAGTGCTTCAGAGCAAGGTGATTTAAAATGTTTTTGTGTTATCTGATGGGAGGAGAGTGTACTTTCCAGAGTTCTCAACCTGTGAATAGATATCTACAATGCCATGAATTGGTATTGTATAAATATCGAAACCATGCAAAGAACTTGTTGGTGATTGTAATTATTGACTTTAGGATCAGATTACCACGACTCTATTCAACCCTCTCTGCTTTAACCTCATTAGACTGTGTGACAACTACAGGACCTTCTCAACCCTATGGTCAGCAGCACCTGAATGAACCTCTTCTGGACCACAGAGAGGGTCAGCTCTTCCTGACCGAGGCTTTTAAAGTCATCCTTGAGGAGGTGCTATGTAAGGGCATAGACGTCAACGAGAAGGTCTCACATCCCTAAATCAAACTGTTGACTGTCTCTAGCCTAACATGACTGTTCTCTGCACTGTGTCATATTGTTAGATGTTTTGCTGCACAAGCCTTTTGGTAAGTCTTGAGTGACAGATAGCTGTCCTGGTGGGTCATGTAGCAAACATTTTTAGGAACCACTGGGCTAGTACCATTATGTTAACTGATATCATCTTCACACCTGACTGTGCATCACAATCTAACCATAGAGGTACACACTCAGTACTGTATTTTCAGGGGTTTCTTGTGCTTGTTATACCCCTGGTTATAGGTTTGTGAGTGGCGCGAGCCAGAGGAGTTGGCTACTCTGCTAGATCTGGAGCTGAGAGAGTATGGGGAGCAACAGCACCAGCTGCTGCAGAGAGTACGGGATGTGGCCAAGTACAGCGTCAAGACCAGTAAGTCCACCCCGGGCCTAGCTCTGGTCCTGGGTGTTAGGGTGGTTTGCTGCTGGCCTCACTAAGACCAGAGCTACCCGACCCCACAGGGAAACCTTAGAGTGAGATGAGTGTGGTTCTGGTTACAGCCGATTCTTGGTAAATGCAATCGCTTGGGACTGTCCAGAATGCATGCACTAAAGTAAAGCGCATCTCTCTTTCCAGATCATCCGCGGTTCTTCAATCAGCTCTTTGCAGGGGTGGACTACCATGCCTTGACAGGACGATTCCTTACGGAGGCTCTTAACACTAGCCAGTAGGAGGGAGCAATATATATCAGTGGAGGCTGGAGGGAGGAGTTATAGGTGGATGCGCTCATTGTAACGGCTGGAATGGAACGGAGTAAAAAATGTGGTTTCCATATCTTTGTGTTTGATATTGTGCCATTCCAGCCATTACAATGAGCCCATCATCCTGTCTCCTCCCACCAGCCTCCGCTGATATACAGTATATGCATATATACATTCCATAAAGTATGTTATGAAGGGGCTTGTGATGGACAGTTGTATCGTTTATTTGACAGGTATACCTATGAAGTAGCGCCAGTGTTCGTCCTGATGGAAGACGAGGTACTCTCCAAGCTACGTTCTCTAGTTGGGTGGGCACAGGGAGATGGCATCTTCTGCCCAGGCGGTACCATGTCTAACATGTATGCCATGAACCTAGCACGCTATCGGGCCTTCCCAGAAGTTAAACTTAAGGGGCAGTGGGCCCTCCCTCGACTGGCTGTCTTTACATCTCAAGAGGTGGGGGAAAACAGTATGGTAGAAGTAATGCACTATTTAACTTCACATTCACATATTAATTTGTTCTACACAAACTTTCCTCCAGAGCCATTACTCTGTGATGAAAGCAGCGGCCTTTCAGGGCATTGGGACAGAGAACGTGTTTAAGGTCAACGTGGATGATAGGTAAAGTGATAAGAACCTTCCTTTGACTCTTGTAAGTCATCTCATTAACATCTATGATTCCTAGGCATGCATGATTTACAGATTTTAACTCATGCTCTCTGTTATCCTACAGGGGTTGCATGATTACAGATGACCTTAGTGAGAAAATTGAGCTGGCGAAATCTCAAGCAAGTTTACTGTGGATACCTTGTCATTTACTGTGTCAATTTTATTATATCTGCTGTGATACAGTAATTACACAGATAACAGTTGGAATTGCCACTAGACTAATGGGAATTGCTGATAGACAATCAGTGATATCTTACACAAGGATCTGGCCAATTCCTAGTACTCCGTCAGCATTCAAAGTATTTTATCTGCAATTCCTAGTAGTCCATTGGCAAAGCACATATCACACTGCAAAGCACCAAGTAGAGATGTAAGGACATCATTCATTACCCCTCCTCACCTACCAGGGGGCAGTACCATTCCTTGTCCACGCCACGTCAGGAACGACTGTACAAGGTGCCTTCGACCCCCTGGAGCCCATCGCTGACATCTGTGACAGACAGGGGTTATGGATGCATGTTGATGTGAGTCCTTCTTAAAGGGATCTTTCATTCAAAATCAAACTTTGTCCAACGTTTTCAGACCACAAAAGTAGTCTTCTGTCAAGATGATTCCCAACAGCATCTGTTATGTAGATCAAACTTCATAACCCAAAATAATGTCCAAGATGGCCACCGTCGAATTAAATCCTTTGCAACAGTGACCATCTTTCCCATGTGATTTCGAGCTGAAGAACACTGATTGGTGTTGTCTTGTGGTTTGGCACAGGCAGCCTGGGGAGGGAGTGTTCTCTTCTCAAAGGAACACAGACATCTCATGAGAGGAGTTGAGAGGTGGGAGTCAGGTGCATGCTCAGGAATACAGTTGCTTGAATGCAATTTTGCACTATATAAATGTGCTGCAAAAAACCTAAATGTAATTCAGCCTGTGTGAGATAAAGTGTACCAAAGTATAGGTTAGGTGTCTTGATGTCTCGCATGACTGGGCTAGTCTTCCGTATTGGCTCAACATATGACTTTGACTCCCGAGTGTAATTATGTGAATATGTTTGTGATCAGAGCCGATTCAGTAACTTGGAATCCACACAAGATGATGCTGACTGGCTTGCAGTGTTCAGCCGTTCTGCTCAAGGACACCACGGTAAGACAACACAACATCCCTTCACCCAGCCTGGTCTCATAGACTAGACTTAGCATTGTAATGTAAATCTGAGAAACTCAAATTAGTAGGTTGTTTGGTATGGTTACATAAGACAGAAGGTTACTTAAGGCAAAAACACATTTTGAGTGGATGGGTAGGTGTGTAACATGAGTGTCTAGCAATCCAAAGGTTGCATGTTTGAATCTCATCACTGACAACTTTAGCATTTTAGCTAAACAGCAACTTTCCAACTACTTACTACTTTTTAAATGACTTCGCGTTAGGTTAAAGTATTAAGGTTAGCTAACGCCTAACCATAACTTTAACCCCTAGCCTAGCTAACACTAGCCACATAGCTAATATTAGCGTTATCCACCTAGCTAACATTAGCCAGAACATATTAGAATTCGTAACATATTGTACAAATTGTAATTTAACAGTTCTAACAAATTGTAATTCGTAACATATCATACGAAATGGATGACGGACATCCACAAATTAATACATACCATACGAAACGTAACATATCATACTATTTGGAGTGTCCCATATTTACGTTTATTATGTTACGTCTACCCCTGAGTCGAGGTTGCTTCATCAGATTCATCACCCAAAGAGTTGTTGTTGAATTGCTGTGGCATTTGCACTCTCACCTTTGCAATTATGGAAAACACTGTAAAATTACAAATAGTTACACCTCATACATTTTTTAATTGAACTGTTTGTCAATGATACAACATAATGCAAGTCCTTTATAATCAAAAGCGTTATGTTCCTGCATTGTTTAAAGGGATAGTTAGACATTTTGTCAATAAGCCATTTGTTCTACTTATTCAGTTAGAATCTTCTCAATACCATTTTATGTCTCTACGTGCAGTTTGAAGGAAGTTGAAGGTACCCACTGGGCACATCATTTCAACGTGGATAATTGGGTAATATTTGGTTTAGACGTTGATCAATGAGATTACGACCTATATTCACCCACTCAAAAAGACAGCCGAAGTTAGTTGACTTTCGAATGTGTTATCCCTATGCTTTCAACCATCTTAAAGCCCAACTAAATTACAATGGAAAAACAATGTCTGATTTCTGGCTTAGTTGGATGTCTGTCACTGCACTGTCAACCATTTAAAAGCAAAGCAAGTTCAAATGAGAATACAATGTCTTATGTATTCATTTATTTATACAACAGATTAGTGTTATCAATGTGCATCATCTAATAAAATAACCACATGTCCTGGATAGCAGTTGAGATTACATTAGTAGCAATATGTAACTTTTTTGGCGACCTGACAAATTCACATAGAAATGCAAGTTATAGATCTATCATTCTACTTGAAAGCAAGCATAAGAAGAAGTAGATATGTTCTGTGTGTGCAATTTCTATGCTTACCATACAATTTTACTTTCGGTTTTGTACACCAGCTTCAAACAGCAGAAACAACAATATTTTTGCTTATGGAAAACATTTCAGTAGTTTGGATGGTACAATGATTCTCTACACTGTACTAGCTTATTTTGTCATATACATTGAAATTAGGCAAACTATTAGTTTTAGCAACCAGGAAACAGTGGAGCGATTTTTCTGCATAGCACATCTTTAAAAGCACAGTACATGGTGCAAGTGATCAATGCCATTCGAGATTCTGCTTTAGAGCAATTGAAGAACTCCACATACCTGAAACGACCTGCTATCTTGAACACGCACGCTTTATATGATTACATTAGAAGGAATGTAATGTATAGTTACAGTAACATTAATGTGACCATGGATGTGTTATTCATTTTAAGGTTGAATGTTACGTTAGTTTGTAAGTTACAGACGCACAAATATCATACCCCCAAGACATGCTAACCTCTCAACATTACAATAAAAGGAGAGGTTAGCATTTTTGGGGGGGATATATGATATTTGTGCTTATGTAACTTTCTCACTCATCCTTATTCAAGATTCATTCAGGACTATCCATTATCATGGTAGCATTCACATTAATGTAGAAGTTTTCAGAAACATTCTATTCTTATTTACAATAAAAGTGACTCCAAAATGACACAATACCTTATTTACCATTAATTTCTATTGGGCACAAAATGATCTGAAACACAAACAACAAATGCATCCAACAAGTTTGTCACAAGCTTGATGTCATCATTGCGTACTAGGAATATGGGACCAAATACTAGACTTTTGACGACTTTAATACACATGTGAATTTGTCCCAATACTTTTGGGTCAGTCAGGAAAGACGCTTGCCAGCTGGTCAGCGCATGCTCTGAGTGCGCATCCTGGTAATCCATCTGACCCTGTGGCCTTGTGAACGTTAATCTATTTGAAGGTCTTACTAACATCGGCTACGGAGAGCGTCATCACACAGTCATCCGGAATAGCTGGTGCTCATGCATGGGTCAGTGGTAATTGCCTCGAAGCGAGTATAGAAGGCGTTAATGGTACTCAGTACTTTGTTGAAGCACCTTTGGCTGCGATTACAGCCTTGAGTCTTCTTGGGTATGACACTACAAGCTTGGCACACCTGTATTTGGGGAGTTTCTCCCATTTTTCTCTGCAGATCCTCTCAAACGCTGTCAGGTTGGATGGGGAGCATCACTTCACACCTATTTTCAGTTCTCTCCAGAGATGTTCAAGTCCGGGCTCTGGCTGGGACACTCAAGGACATTCAGAGACTTGTTCCAAAGCCACTCCTGCGTTGTCCTGCGTGTGTGCTCAGGGTCGTTGTCCTGTTGGAAGGTGAACCTTAGTCCCAGTCTGAGGTCCAGAGCGATCTGGAGCATGTTTTCATCAAGGATCTCTCCGTTCATCTTCCCTCTCAATCCCGACTAGTCTCCCAGTTCCTGCCGCTGAAAAACAAACCACAGCATGATGATACCACCACCATGCTGCACCGTAGGGAGGGTGCCAGGTTTCCGCCAGACATGACACTTGGCATTCAGGCCAAAGAGTTCAATCTTGGTTTCATCAGACCAGAGAATCTTGCCTTTTACTGAGGAGTGGCTTCCGTCTGGCCACTCTACCATAAAGGCCTGATTGATGGAGTTCTGCAGAGATGGTTGACCTTCTGGAAGGTTCTCCCATCTCCACAGAGGAACTCTCGAGCTCTGTCAGAGTGACCATCAGGTTCTTGGCCACCTCCCTGACCAAGGCCCTTCTCCCCCGATTGCACAATTTGGCTGAGTGGCCAGCTCTAGGAAGTGTCTTGGTGGTTCCAAACTTCTTCCATTTAAGAATCATCGAGGCCACTGTGTTCTTGGCCCTTCAATACTGCAGACTTTTTTTGGTACCCTTCCCCAGATCTGTTCCTCGACACATTCCTGTCTCGGAGCTCTATGGACAATTCCCTCGACCTCATGGCTTTGTTTTTCCAATTGAATTTATCACAGGTGGATTCCAATCAAGTTGTAGAAAAATCAAGGATGATCAATGGATAAAGTATGCACCTGAGCTCAATTTCGAGTCTCATAGCAAAGGGTCTGAATACTTATGTCAGTAAGGTATTTCTGTTTTTTGAAAACATTTCTAAAAACCTGCTTTTGCTTTGTCATTATGTGGTATTGTTAGTAGATTGAGGAGAAACATTGATTTAAGACATTTTAGAATAAGGCCGTAATGTAACAAAATGTGGAGGAAGGGGTCTGAATACTTTCCGAATGCACTGTAGCTCGTCTGGTAGGCTCGCGTCACTGTACATCTTGCAGCTGGGTTTCCCTTTGTAATCCGGGATAGTTTGCAAGCCCCTGCCACACCCAATGAGCATCAGAGCCGGGGTGGTAGGATTCGATCAGTCGATATTGATGCTTTGCCTGTTTGATGGCTAGTCGGAGGTTGTAGTGAGATTTCTTATAAGAGTCCGGATTAGTGTCCCGCTTCTTGAAAGCGGCAGCTGGAGCCTTTAGCTCTGTGAGGATTGTTGACTGTTATCCATGGCTTCTGGTTGGGATATGTACATACGGTCACTGTGGGACGATGTCGTCGATGCAATTATTAATGAAGCCTGTGACGGTCGAACGACCAGCCGGCTTGGGTAGTAACCCTAAATTTGAGTCAGGACTATATCTTGTGGAAATGTATTTTATGAAAATAAAAAAATATACCTTATTTAGAATTAGGCTATAACGTAACAAAATGTAGAAAAAGTCAAAGGGTCTGAATACTTTCCGAAGGCACTGTACACATTTTAAAGATTCATTTTGTTGTCTTCCTTACCATTATTATTGAGCAAATTCTCTGCTATTCTTGATCTCTTCCCCAGGACCTGTTGAAACGTTGCCACAGTGCAGATGCAACATACCTCTTCCAGCAGGACAAGTTCTATGACATGAGTCTGGACACAGGGGACAAGTCGATACAGTGCGGCCGTAAGGTTGACTGCCTGAAGCTGTGGTTGATGTGGAAAGCTGTGGGGTCACAAGGCTTGGAAGAGCGTGTGGACAGGGCTTTCGCCCATACAAGGTACAAACATAAACCCCAGCTAGCACATTTGGTTCCTTGGAAGTTGTGGGAACGTATATTTTTGCTTTCCCATTGGTTCTGGGAACAAAGCCATATGTTTCCTGATTGGTAAAAGGTAACTTTTTTAAATGTCCTGAGAAAGGAAGTGAAAATGCCGTCTGTTCTGGTAATGTAAATGTTTTGTTTGCAGGAAGGTTCTGAGAATGTTTTACTATGTTTCCCTGAAAGTTTTCCTTGGAAGTTTTATTAATGTTCTTAGAACTAAACTTATTTTAAAGTAATTAAATAACATTCTGAGAACATGTTTCAATAAGACTTAACACGGCCGTCTTAGATTAACTGTGTGGAAATTAGGACACATGGAAATTCATTGGATTAGGTATTAATCGTGCAAACACATTTTATATTCTGTTCTCTTGCCATGGAATTAAAAAAAAAAAAAAAGTTTTTTTTTGTCAAGTATCGTAAATGTGCTGAGAGTGTTCTAAGGCCAAGCAACTATCCTGCACCATTCCTAGAACATTATGGGAAGGTTGTATGAAAAATAATCATAGGACAGGGTTATTCAACTCTTACCATACAAGGTCCGGAGCCTGCTGTGTTTCTGTTGCACTAAATTCACAAACCTGGTGTCCCAGGTATAAATCAGTCCCTGATTAGAGGGGAACAATGAGGAACTGCAGTGGAACTGGCTTCTAGGTCCAAAGCTGAGCTTGAGGGCCATAGGATAACCACACTCACCAAGCTCTAAGAAACATATGGTTCTCAGAACGTTATGTGCTAGCTGGGACATTTACAAAACCTACAGCTGTAATTCTGACTAGTCAAGCTCCTCACTTAAAACAGCTCAGAGCTCTCATTTAAAGCAGTTAATCGAATCTATGTCAATTAAAGACGTTTCAAACGTCATGGAACAATGATCTGTGTGTTGACTGTCCCACACGTAGATATCTGGTGGAGGAGATGATGAAAAGAGAGGGCTTTCAACTTATAGGGAAGGTAAAGTCATTATTTTATCAAATGTATACTAACATTTTCTTCTCCCATTTTCATCTCACCTGTCTTCTGGTTTTGTCCTGTTAAACAGCCTGAGTTTGTGAACGTGTGTTTCTGGTTCATACCACCCAGTCTGAGGGGAAAGGAGAACAGTCCAGACTACCAGGACAGATTGTCAAAGGTTGGTGTGTGTCAAGTGGTTTACTATGAGGCCAGTTATACATTTTTTTCAACTCAATTTCTATGACATATTCTACATTTAAACCAGTTAGTTTCTGTTGGTCTGACTGACACAATGCTGTGATCTTGTATCTTCATCACCAGGTGGCTCCAGTGATAAAGGAGCGTATGATTAAGCAGGGTACTATGATGGTGGGCTACCAGCCTCTGGGTGGACGAGTCAACTTCTTCCGCATGATTGTCATCTCTCCGCAGCTCTCCTACCAAGATATGACCTTCTTTCTGGATGAGATTGAGAGGCTAGGGAATAATCTATGATAGTCATTCTAGTTATCGCCTTGCATCTCCATTTATGTCACTGACTCCTCTGGCTCCCAGAATCTGTTTTCTAACAATAATATTACTTGTTTTCTACAGTTTTGGGGGAAGCTACTTTGAAAATATAGTTTACTAAGCTACTAATTACTTCACAATGGAAGAAGTTAAGATACCCTTAAGAAAAACAATTTGCTTAACTAAAGTTACATTGAAAAAGTAGCTCACTACATACAACTTTGTGATAAAGTATATATATATATATATATTGTATGGTCTTTATGTATTATTTGGTTGTAGAACATGATGTAGGAGGTCCTTCTGAAAAATACCCATGACAGATGCCAAGGGAAGCCTGATCAATGCCATGAAGCATTGAGACAGACAGAGGAGCCCATGAGCTGTGGGCTGCAGCGGAACCATGTCAACATCCTGGACACGGTTGCATGGACGAAGTCGCCCCTGCATAAACAGTGAACTTGAGTGACCCAGCGTGCATGGATTAAAGATGGCCTTGTCTGAGAAGGGTGGATGCTTACTCAATGTGTCTGCTTATGTTAATGTTTAAGCAGTTGTGTGAGTGTGTACGGTGGGGAGGGGTGGTGGGGAGGAGCTAAGGCTTTGCAGCTGACATGGGCGTGATGCATAAAAACACTCTGCTGGGGTCACAAGTCCATGAAGAAGCTTTCTCTGAGGCCAGTTCCTGCAGGGCCGGCCCTAGCCTTTTCAGGTCCCTCAGCAAAATTTGGTTGGGGGAGCCCCCAATTTGATGGTGGAGAGCAAAAAAATTACATTTTTAAAGTAAATTTCCTACAATTCTACACATTTTGCCATGTGCCTGAAAATTGTTTTAGTCATTTAATAATTGTGCCATGCGGTGGAGCTAATGTTTTACCTTTTTAAAGCTAATTTCCTGAAATTGTACACATTTTGCCATGACTTATGCCATGTTGATAGGATATCTGTGTAAGAGTGACTAACAAAATCAATGGGGGCTCCCTAAATTTAGATAGCTGGCTTGACTAATTTATAAATCTAAAACATGTTAGCTGACATGGGCCAATTGAGTGACTGCTGATAACGGAAACTGCTGATGCACAACAACACTTTGAAATTGCACCTGGTGTATTCTACTATTCTAACAGTAAATTGAGACCCCGACACTTCAGTTAACCCTAACGATCGGGGGGCTTAAGCGACCGCTTATGTCGCTTATGCCTAGGGCTGGACCAGACTTCCTGCCTTCAAACCCACCGTACATGTTGACTGAGGTCACTGCACCCTGAGGGCCATGTTTGCAATTGGGGCCAAAGAGATGGGCCACGCCTAAAACTCTCAAAGGAACACAGTTTGGCTTCCTGTGGTAACATGAATCAATTTGGGGAATGCAGCAAGTTAGGCAAGCCCTAGTGAGTTTGCAAATAGACAGCTGGTTTCAAAACAAATCTTAGTAAAGACTCTAATTTTAAGCAATTCTCCAATATAGCTTGATCAGTTGATCTTAACGAGCCAAGTAAAATGTAGTCAATGCGGTAGTTAGCTACAATACAACAGTAGAAGCAGAACTGATCAGTAGGGTTTCACAGAATTTCAACATGAGGAATTTTCTCAGCAAAAAAACTCCAAATGATTACTGAGCCTGAATTAATTAAACCGATCTGATAAAAAGATCAACCAACCAATAAAAAACACGAGGACGGTACAATTAAACCAAGGTATCAAGGACAGAAGACAGAACTCTGTATATCAGGGTCTGGAAATGTGCCAGGATCTCTGGTTGTATCAGAGGAGGCAGGTGGGAGGAGCTATAGGAGGATGGGCTCATTGTAATGGCTGGAATTAAATTAATGGAACGGAGTCAAACATGTGGTATCCATACGTTTCATACCGTTCCATTAATTACATTTCAGCCATTTCAATGAGCCCGCCCCCTTAATGCTCCTCCACCAGCCTCCTCTGGTTTGTATATTAGGGCCATTTACCATTTGCCTAGCAACTCTATACTAGGAGCAGGTGGGATATTTCAAATGTACAGCCACCAGACCCAGATCAGATTCCTATTATTACAGGTGCTGCCAAAGAGAAAAGATACCCAGTCCTTAATCTCCCACAGGTGACTTGATTATCTTGCACTATAACCCCAGTATGGGCTGGAGTAAAATGTCCTTATGGGAACACAGGCCTATTGGGCAATACGATAGTGATATTTAGAAAGGTTAGAAGTTAGGGGCTTATTCGAAATGTGAATATCGCTGACATGTCACCCTATTCTTCATGAAATTGAATCATGACTATTCTACACAAAAGCCTACCTTTCTATCTGAACGCTCCGTACCGAGGTACCCTCCTGAATTTGACACTTTCTATCTGAACGTTCCATACCGAGGTACCCTCCTGAATTTGACACACCAAATAAGCCAGTAATCACTATAATCAGTTTCAAATATGAGATTTGAATGTATTCATGGCATGTTTGGTTCCCAGCATTGGACTAAGTGCAGCCCTAGGTGCTTTTTGTTCTTTTCCACAGAGCTCACCCATCCCAGGCCTCATCCTAAATGAATTCTGGCCACAGCTTGCATGGGGCCATATCATTAGCAGTAATTGCACACAGAATTCTACTGCCATGTGCCTCCCTTTTCACCACAGACTTCTGTATCAGTGATCCACGAAAGCATCGTATTACCCCCACACCAGTGGAGGCTGGTGACTTGCAAAATTGAGGAGGATGGGAGACCCATGGTATAGGCGAGGAACGCACGGACACGACAACGCGTGTTTAAAACATTGTGAAAGACAAATTATTTTAACCTAAATCATTTCATAGAGACATTTCTAGTGCAATATTATGGGGAATGGGAATGAGAGGGCTACTTACACAGTACTGGGAAGGGATCACAGCAGTGATTCAATGAGGGTATGAGGCATGAGTTGAGGTTTTCAGAGGCTTGACTTCAGTGCAGGAGAGGGGTTGAGGTGCTCATAGGCTTCAGTGAAGGACAGACTCATCATGGATGGATGGGGATGGAGAAGAGCTCAACTCATCCACTGAGGGCAGGGCAGGACAGGATTTGACTGGGAAGACAATAACAACACACTACACAGTTAAACAAAAGAGATAAGAATGAGTTAGTACAAGCAAGGAGTAAAATCATTGATGTGTATTAATGTGATTGTCTTTGTGTACGTGATTGACTCTACATAGAATATTGACAGGTCTACTCACAGTGCTTGGAGAGGAAACATACACATAACACATAGCACATACTTCCATTACAGCAACAACACCATAGTTTTGGTCAACAAGTTTCTCCATGAAGTTAAACTCAGACATCTCAGAATTCACAAAGTCCAACACAGACTGCGCATCTCTCCCATTTGACACATCAAAAATAGCCCAAGAAATGTTCCTGGATAAAGCCCTGATCATCCACATACTACCTGACAATAACTGACAACTGCAAGCAGACTGGTGGCACCATACTGTAGGTCCTTTAGTGATGGAACCATACTGTAGGTCCCAGAGTGGTGGCACCATTCTGTAGGTCCCTTCGTGGTGGAACCATACTGTAGGTCCCTTCGTGGTGGAACCATACTGTAGGTCCCTTAGTGGTGTAACCATACTGTATTTCCCAGAGTGGTGGCACCATACTGTAGGTCCCAGAGTGGTGGCACCATACTGTAGGTGCCTTCGTGGTGGAACCATACTGTAGGTCCCTTCGTGGTGGCACCATACTGTAGGTCCCAGAGTGGTGGCACTATACTGTAGGTCCCAGAGTGGTGGCACTATACTGTAGGTCCCAGAGTGGTGGCACCATACTGTAGGTCCCTTCGTGGTGGAACCATACTGTAGGTCCCTTCGTGGTGGCACCATACTGTAGGTCCCTTCGTGGTGGCACCATACTGTAGGTCCCTTCGTGGTGGCACCATACTGTAGGTCCCAGAGTGGTGGAACCATACTGTAGGTCCCAGAGTGGTGGAACCATACTGTAGGTCCCAGAGTGGTGGAACCATACTGTAGGTCCCTTAGTGGTGGGACAATTTCTTTCCCTTGGGGCCCGGAGTTTTCCTTTTCTGGTAACCTAACCAGGAAACCTTTGAACCCTATAGGGTATAAGGTATAACAGTGATTAATCAGTTGTAAAAAAAAAAAGGTTTTATACAGGCTATGATGGGACCCGTTTTTTTAATCAGGTTACATGGTTTTGAAAAAACTCCTGGAAACAAATCCTGGCCATGGGGGGGTGAAAACCCTGTCAAACTACAGCAAATTATATTTAGACTAGACTAACAGGAGGGTTTCCTCGACCCAAACACAGAGACAACAACTGATGGACAATACAACTCACAGGGCTGAGCTTGCTTTATGCATGTTAGGCCTATGCAACTGTAGACCTAATAAAAAATGTCCAGTCGGTGTCATCACTATAATGTTGACTGATTAATTCCAGTTAATAATTTAGCATATAAACCAAATTTGATCACATTCACATTTTTTCCTGACAAACAAATGGACTATAAATACATAATGTTAACAATTTGTTTACACCAGCCAGATGGACAGGGCGCATAGGCAGTATACTCTACAGTTGATCAGACTGAAAAATCATCTTGTTTTCATCCCATACAGCATGTCAGATCTCTAATGTTTGAGTGTGCCTATACAAGAACATTTATTTAAATAGTTTTTGCTTGTGTCTGTCCAGAATGATGTGTATCGCCTTTACTAAATGAATACCGGCAAAACAACAGCATACCACCCTAGGTTCGTTCTCTGATCCTAATCCTATGATTGGATGGACAACATGTCAGTTCATAATGCTAAAGCTTTGATTGGTTGGAGGATGTCCTCCGGAAGTGGTCATAATTACCTTCTAGGTCTATGGAAGGGGGCCTGTAGCCTCCTCAGGCCTGTAGCCTCCTCAATTTTGTATTGAAGTCAATGTAGCCAGAGGAGGACGGGGAATAGCGATCCTCCGGCTACATCATGGGGCTATCTTAGAGTGCTATTGAAGAGCTATATTGCAAAACAGTTCTTTTTAATCAGGTATTTGGTGACGTGAACATATTTAATATAGTTTTATCTCATTATTTTAAAAACAATCTGAAATTCACTGAGTAGGATGGGCCTCCCCTTCCTCCTCTCAGGAGCCTACACTGCCCCATACATGCTGCTTGAGGTGTAACTTTGGTGAAATATATAGAATACATACACTGAACAAAAATATAAACGCAACATGTAAAGTGTTGGCACCATGTTTCATGAGCTGAAATATAAGATCCCAGAAATGTTCCATATGCACAAAAACGTATTTCTCAAAAAATGTGTGCACAAATTTGATAACATCCGTGTTAGTGAGCATTTCTGACTGTAATAAAGCCCTTTAGTGGGGGAGAACTCATTCTGACTGGCTGTGCCTGGCTTCCCAGTGGGTGGGCTTATGCCCTCCCGGGCCCACCCATGGCTGCACACTTGCCTAGTCATGTGAAATCCACAGATTGGGCAGTATTGAATTTATTTCAATTGACCGATTTCCTTATATGAACTGTACCTCACTAAATCTTTGATATTGTTGCATTTTGCGTTTAAATTTTTGTTCAGTATATTTGGTATGTGTGCTTGCTTTCATACATGCTCCTATTCAGTGGTAGTACACGTGAGATACTTGGGATGTGAGCATGCATCAGTGTGGGCTCTATGCATATGTGGTTGTGGAGAGCATTTGTGAACGACCCTTAGCTCAATGTCAGGAAGTTTGGGGATTAAAAAGAGGCAGAGTGTGTTTATTGTGTGAGCATGTGTGTTTTTATATAAACAGTGGAGCGGTTAACCTTGATATTGCTCATTTCCCTGCTCCAGGGGACTGGTTGGGACATGCAGGACAAAAAGGAGCTGTAGATTTAAAGACCCAGATGCAATTAGCCTGTTTCCACCTCTCCTTTCTACATGAGCAGACAGATGGCTGGGGCCCACTCAGCAGAGATGCAGCCCACTGCGGTGTCCCACCAGGCAGGGCACCTGCAGAGAGACAGAGTGCAGGATAGACCCTTTGGCTGAGATAGGCATTCAGTATCCTATTCTTCTCTACTGAAATATGGTTATGGGAACATAAATGGTTCTGAACTGAAGGCTGTGCTCGTTACAAAATAACCACTGCACTACGGTGAATTGAAGCTAGAATGTAGGCTGCTAGTGCGATTGTATCACTTAATGTAGGCCACACTGGATATCACAATCTGTATAGCAGATCTTTCTCCTTTCCCCATTGGTCGCTACCATCATTCTGAAGGTCTCCTAAGAGTCTCTTTGTTGGAGGTGTGTATATGTGTGTTGTGTGCCCCTCTGAGCACAAACTAGAATAAAGATAGGTATCCTTGGAACCAACCAACACAACCATATTCACCACAGGGTTTCGAAAACACTGCAAGCCTGCATTCCTTCCCCTTACTTCACCAGCATAGAATGAGGTTCTAGGGGTGGAATGGATGCTTGGCAACAATTACTGAGCAAAGTGCAGCTCTGAGCATGATGGTCAGCACTATGCCCGCAGGCAAAGACGGTACTTGTCGAGCCATGAAAACACGTAAAACCGACAAAACAACAACGATATCCATGGAGGAAAAATCACACGCAATTATCAAAAGCACAATTTGCTGTATGCCTGTTGCGGAAAAAAAATAGCTCACTGACATTTTAGCGGGGTGCGCCTCGAGCTATCTGCAGTATCCAGTCTTTATTCATCATATTTGGACACGTTTAGGGCCAAAGGAAACAGCTTGGAATGAGAGCTATGAAATCTCTGGCAGCAGGGAGAAGAACAGGTCAGTGGTATGAGAGGAGTCTGGGGTGGGAGCACGAGGCTGAGCTTCTGAGGTTCCTGGTAAGATGATCTGATTGGGAGATGGGGGGGGGATTGGATTGGCCGGCGTGCTGCTATCCCCCTGGTTATGCAGTAATGACATAGATACAGTCCTATATCTGACCCAGCAGTCGGGGGGGGGGGGGGGGGGGGGGGGGGGGTTATATAAATCAACACTGACATGACTTCAAATGAATGAGAGGCATCCAGGATGCTGGAAAGAGTAGAGCAACAAAGCAGCCCGTCAGTATCAACTCAGTATAATGCAAGCAAGGGTTCAAATTGGGGACAACGAGGCGGAGAGGTATGGACGACAGGATGGATAGATGAGAGTTTAGATTTCAATTCGATTAGCAGTTCGTTCTTTACTTAAAATCATGAAAATAGTTCAACGCGGGTAGTCAATCCCTGTGATAATAAGGGGAGGATGACTATCAGATCACCAATGGGGCGAGTGGAGGACGAGTAGTTGTTTTAGACTATGTACCAGATACTGTGCCTGTCTGAATAGCCATACTTGCGTTCTAAATACACTGAACAAAATTATGAACGCAACATGTAGCGTTGGTCCAATGTTTCATGAGCTGAAATAAAACATCCTAGAAATGTTTCATATGCACAAAAGGTTTTTTTTCTCTCAAATTCTGTGCACAAATTTGTTTACATCCCTGTTTAGTGAGCATTTCTCCTTTGCCAAGAGAATCCATCCACCTGACAGGTGTGGCATATCAAGAAGCTGATTAAACAGCATGATCATTACACAACTTGAGCTGGGCACAATAAAAGGCCACTCGAAAATATTCTGTTGTCACCAAACACAATTACCACAGATGTCTAAAGTTGGCATGCTGACTGCAAGAATGTCCACCAGAGCTGTTGGCAGAGATTTGAATGTTAATTTCTCTACCATAAGCCGTCTCCAACTTAGTTTTAGAGAATTTAGCACTACGTCCAACCAGCCTCATAACCGCAGACCATGAGTAACCAAGTCATCCCAGGACATCCACATCCGGACAGCTAATGAAACTGTGGGTTTGCGAAACAAAATTTCTGCACAAACTGTCAGAAACGGTCTCAGGGAAGCTCATCGGAGTGCTTATTGTCTTCACCAGGGTCTTGACCTGACTGCAGTTCGGAGTCGCAACCGATGTCAGTGGACAAATGCACACCTTAGATTCCTACTGGCACGCTGGAGAAGTGTGCTCTTCATGGATGAATCCCAGTTTCAACTGTACCGGACAGATGGCAGACTGTCTGGCGCTGTATGGGCATCAATGTGTGAACAGAGTGCCCCCACGGTGGCGATGGGTTATGGTATGGGCAGGCATAAGCTACGGACAACGACCACAATTGCATTTTATCAATGGCAATTTGAATGCAGAGATTCCGTGACGAAATCCTGAAGGCCCATCGTGGTGCCATTCATCCACCGCCATCACCTCATGTTTCAGCATGATAATGCACAACCCCATGTCGCAAGGATCTGTACACAATTCCTGGAAGCTGAAAATGTCCCAGTTCTTCCATGGCCTGCATACTCACCTGACACGTCACCCACTGACTGGTTTTCTGATCCACTCCCCTACCTTTTTTTTTTTTTAAATCAGGTATCAGTGACCAACAGATGCATATCTGTATTCCCAGTCATGTGAAATCCATAGATTATGGTCCAACTAATTAACTTCTATTGAATGATTTCCTTACATAAACTGTAACTCAGGAAAATCTTACAAATTGTAGCCTGTTGCGTTTATATTTTTGTTCAGTGAAGTAGCCATTTTAGGTATGCAAAAAAAAGTCTTATAGTATGTGACATACAAATAAAAATAAAAAAACGAGTATGCTTTAAATGCCAGGATGTTAGTGTCATTTCATCTAGTAGAATTCGCTGCACACTTTTGAGGAAGAGAATTGTCTTTCTAGACTGACCTGTGTTTGACACTGACAATGAGGACACGCTGTACCCAAATGAACGAATGGCATTAGATGACACATTCTCAGGATGGGTGTGCCTAGTTTGCCGATACTTGTTGCTTATCGCATTAGTTTGACTAAATAGTACATTTAAATAGTATGTAGTATAATTTGTACACAGTATGTAGTTTAGTAAGTAATAGGCAAGAGATTTCAGACATGGCTCCTGCCTCAAGTGAGTAAAGAGGTGGAGAATGGTTGCATAAAGTTAAGGCTGGCTAGGCTGGACTTAGAGCACAGGAGTGCTGCTGACACATGAGAATTAACCTACATAAAAAAGGTAGTCATAACTGATAGGAGTACATTGAAATACACAAACCAGCAGATGCCAAGTATTGCCTGTATATTTTATTTTACGTACAGTACATATACAAAAAAAACTGAAAATGGCCAATAACATTGACCAACGAGGGCAACAGCAGACAGCCATGTTGCTCATCAAAACACAACATTTCCTGACATCCGCTTCCATCTTAATCATAAAACAGGTGAAAGGAGCTAGGCACTCTCTCCTTCCACAATCCTAAAGAGTCAACAAAAACCAAAGGGATTCAAAATGGAGAAAAAAAAACGCATCAGGAGCTCTTGGTCGTGTTCATTGGGGCTTGCAACGGAAAACATTTTGCAACAGAAAACTAAAATTAGCCATTTTTTTATTGGACAAGTACAGGTAGTCCTTGCTTTTTTATTCTGTTTGGGGCCTACTGAACTACCGACACTGGCCAGCAGTATGTGGACACCTGCTTGTCGAACATCTCATTCCAAAAACCATGGGCATGAATATGGAGTTGGTCCCCCCTTTGCTGCTATAACAGCCTCCACTCTTCTGGGAAGGCTTTCCGCTAGATATTGGAACATGCTTCCATTCAGCCATAAGAGCTTTAGTGAGGTTGGGCACTGATGTTGTGCGATTAGGCCTGACTGGCAGTTGGCGTTCCAATTCATCCCAAAGGTGTTCGAAGGGTTTGAGGTCTGGGCTCCGTGTAGGCCAGGCAAGTTCTTCCACACCGATCTTGACAAACCATTTCTGTATTTACCTCGCTTCGTGCACAGGGGCATTGTCCTGCTGAAATAAGAAAGGGCCTTCCCCAAACTGTTGCCACAAAGTTGGAAGCACAGATAAGATTTCCCTTCAATGGAACTAAGGGGGCTAACCATGAAAAACAGCCCCAGACCTTAATTTATCCTCTACCAAACTTGTTGGCACTATGCACCGGGGCAGGTAGCGTTCTGCTGGCATCCGCCAAACCCAGATTCGTCCACCTGACTGTCAGATGGTGAAGCGTGACTCGTCCCTTCAGAGAGAGCATTTCCACTGCTCCAGAGTCCAATGTCATCAAGCTTTACATCACTCCAGCAGACTCTTGCGATTGCGCATTATGATCTTAGGCTGGTGCGTGGCTCTTAGGCCATGTAAACCCATTGTTGCGTCTAGATGTTTCCACTTCACAATAACACCGCTTGCAGTTGACCGGGGCAGCTAAAGCAAGGCAGAAATTTGAGAAACTGACTTGTTGTAAAGGTATCATCCTTTGACGGTGCCACGTTGAAAGTCACTGAGCTCTTCAGTAAGGCCATTCAACTGCCAATGTCTGTCTATGGAGATTGCATGGCGGTGTGCTCAATTGCATTCACCTGTCAGCAACGGCTGTGGCTGAAATAGCCGAATACACCAATTCCAAGAATGTCCCTATACTTTTGGCCATGTAGTATATGTTCCGACTCCCCTTCCTTCCCTCCTACATTCCAAAAGTGCTGCTTTCAACTAAGATCAATAAAGGTCGATCCTGCAGTTTCTCCATCTCCAGACATGTAGCCAGTAGTGAGCAGCCACCCATCTCCCCACACACACTCAAAAGAGTTGAATTCACAGTATTCTTACAGCATTTCTGAGTGACCATAAAGCTTTAATTGATGCATAGTGTTTGACACTTTTGTCCACTCTCTCCAGTGGAAACATTTGACGGGGGATAGAACTGGGGTGGGTTGAGAGAATGTACAAAGACACACCGGAGACAAAAATGCAAGAATACAGTGTACACAACCACCCCTGAAAGGATCAATCTCTGGCATCCCAAAACTAAAAAAAAAAAAGTACATCTCCAAGGCCATGGATAGTCAACGTGGGACATTTGAACTCCCGCTGCCTGTCAGTGCTGTAACTCCAGTTAGTGTTCGGACAATGAGCTTACAGCAGGCCACAAAAGGTACAGATAAAGTGCTTTTCTTTACATGACACAAATAATTAAAAGTGAGTCTAAATTAACTCTGGGATCGCTCACAAATAACCCATAGATACCACACTTCTGAAGTATTCAAACCAAACTGAAATGGAAGAGAGAAACGTTTGAAAAAAAAAAAAAAATGTATAAATAACGTTACATCGACGTATCCAACTAGCAACGCTGAAGAAGGCTACAAAGATGAAACACTGTATGATAGAATAAACTACAGTACTATCTCTGGATGGAACAGTTTCACAGTTTCATATTTGGAAAGTAATGAACTTAAGTGTAAGACTTTTCACCAGAAATGTTGTGGATATGCTTCCTGGTCTATTCGAAAAGAGTTGCTGGGCTTCCGATGAGGATGGCACTGGGACTGAACGGACCTGACAAGGTCCTCTGACTGGTTGTCGTTGAACCGCTTCGCGACCAATCGGTCGAGAGGACCGTTCACAAAAGCAGCAGTATGGAGATCTCATGGGATTGTAGAACTTAAATTGTTATGGATAATAAATGGTTACAGATAATAAATACATTCTGATTTGTAGTATGTTGCTATTCAGTTCTATTGA
The DNA here is from genome assembly GCF_013265735.2 of Oncorhynchus mykiss. Taxonomy (NCBI): domain Eukaryota; kingdom Metazoa; phylum Chordata; class Actinopteri; order Salmoniformes; family Salmonidae; genus Oncorhynchus; species Oncorhynchus mykiss. The sequence continues at coordinate 64,794,831 of NC_048565.1, forward strand.
AATGTGGTTACATCTAAAAAATAAAATTTAAAAATACAAAATTGAGGAATTGTTCCGTGTAGTCCATGAGATGCCTCAAAATTGCCCTTTCTTGCTCCCTTATCCAGCCAACAACATTCCACCTGAGCAGCCATTTTCCTCCAGCCATGTGGGGTTGGGAAAATGCTGTATAAATAGTGACCGTGGAAACTGCACACGCTCCCTCTCTCTCCTGGGGATAGATGACTCAAGAGTCAGAGATCCGCAACCTCTGACAGGAGACCATTCTTCCGCCTTCAGCCTCTACACAGAGTGAGAGAGAGAGAGGCGAGAGAGGGAGAAAGAAAGAACAAACAGAGTAATGAGTTTGAGCAAATAATGGCAGTACAAGTTTCCCAGGGAGGGACATTCTAACTGCAGGCCTAGACTTTGCACTGGGAGATGTGCATGTAGAATATATGGATTCTTACTTTACCATTCAAGACAGAACATTTCTACGTGAGTCCAAGACACTGTCTTAACTTTCAGAAGTCACGCTTGGACAATCTCTGGACAGCTGACATGGCAAAAACTATTTCCATCATGAGTGATTCGAAAGAGTGGCATTCTCAACAGCTTCTGGTGAGCATTATGAACAGAGCTCAGTACAGGTACCGTCACACAGCTACTGAGGCGTCGCCAGAGCAAACAGTGGTCCTGGGAGCTGTCTGGCTGTATCATATCACCCTGAGACAATATTTAACCTAGGTGTGTGTGTGTGAAGGGCCTGGTGCTTGGCTACATGGGGTCTGATTCCACACAATCAACAAACGGATACCAGGGGAACATGGGCTTGTGCTTTTGATTGATCAGGCCTAATAATGTTCTATGACAACTAGGGGGATAGGCAGGCTGAGACCAAATCACAAGTCCCTGAGTTCAGTCAACCAAAATCATGAAACTAGCTAAAAATCTACTGGAATGACAGGTGCAAACGTGCACTTATCTAAAATCTCATGACCAAATCAACTCAATGACTTGGTGTGACTTTACTGAAAAGGTGATTTGGTTTAACTCACATTGATTTATTAGCTAGCCATGGCTAAAATACACTTAAGTTCGTAGTGGCTGTTTAAAGTAATATAATTATTGCCATTGAGCAGAAGCTTTTCCCAAGCAGACTTACAATCCGGCGTGCATAATTTTTTTACAGGCTTAGTTAATCGTTAGAACCTTCTTAGGCGCTTCGTTAAATCTGTGCAGTTTCCCCAAAACCATTGTAACTAAAGTTCCACTTGAAAAAAACACTCATCATTTATAGGGCTGGGAATTGCCACCTCACGATACTATCACAATACTTAAGTGTTGATACGATATGTATTGCGATTCTCATGATTCTACAGTGCACTTAGACAGTATTCATAACCCTCGACTTATCACACATTTTGTTGTGTTAAGCCTAAATTAAAAATGGATTAAATATTCCCCCCCCCCCCACCCATCTCTACACAATAACCCATAAATGACAAAGTGAAAACATGTTTAGATATTTTCAGCAAATGTATAACAAAAATTAAAAACAGAAAGATGTTTCACTGTCTCTGTGACCACAGATAACATCAGAACAAAGTTGACTACCACTACAAAGTTGCCAATGTCTTCGAAATTGTTACAAACAAGACAAAAATCTGCTTAAAATGAAAACAGATGACTCCATTAAAAGATATACACTACATAGGGTTGTATATTTAAATCATATTGAAACCAATTCCATGTTCAACAAATTCGTTTTTTTTGTGCTAATTGTAGGCTAAGCTACTGTCTGTAAGTGTTGCCTCAATATACTATTTCATGATGTGTAACAGCGTGCGCGCAATGATGTGCCAGATCTGTGAATTACTGCATTATTATAGGGTAGTCTAAACATAAGAACAAGCCGACTCAATATTAGCAGCCATATAGGCCAAGTGATAATATCTCTACTAAGAGTTGATCCGTTGTCAGTATTGTGGAAGAATTCTAATGTTTATGATCCGAGAGCAGCGCTGCCTTCCTTTTGATCCTATCAGTATTGACAGATGCTCCGACGACGACGGACGCACTTGGTGAGCGTTCTCTCTACGAGGCGTTCCGGGGAAATGCATGGGACATCGTCGGCCGGTTTAAGAAAAAACACTTGTAAGCTTCAGTTCCATCCCTATCGGGAAACCGGGCCCTGCTTAGTTAGTTGTAAAAATGCCAAACATTCTTTAAGCAAATACAACCCCAAAAAATGTCATTAAGAATATTTTACTATACAACATTTCCATGCCTGTATGTATGAGATAAGCAAAAATGTAGTTTAGTTTATTCAAAGAGAGGGTGGGTATTTCGCCTGAACATTGCCCAACATGTATCCATAAATCAAAGGTACCGCAATAGTGTATTTAGTGAACAAACTCACAAATGGTCTGAGTGTTGTGGACTCACCTACGTTTCGCAGTGAGAGGTGAGTAGAGAGGTGATCTCGGGGCTCATGTGGCCCACGGCCTTGGCAGCTTCCACGATGGCTCGCCGGTACATCCCTTTCTTCTTGCGGTTGAATCGCGACCTGAAGAACTCCCGGAAGGGGGAGAGTTTGGCAACGGACAGCTGGGAGGTAGTGGGCGAGCCGAACCAGGCCACCTTGGCCTCTGGCCACTGGACCTCGCAGTTAGACTCCTCTTTGCGGCTGCCGCTGATGCTGAGCACCCTCGCCGGCCACCAGGGGAACCCATGGATCTTCCCCCACACCACGTCTCCCACGGCCACCGCGTGGCCCTCCTCCGTCACGCACTTGGTCATGCTACGTGTGTGCAGGCGCACGGTGAGTGGCGGCACAGTCTTGCTGTCGTCTTGTGAGATCGAGGAGGACATGGAGGAGATGTGCTCGCCGGGCGCTAGGTCGCACAGCTCTGGGGACGTGCCATCTGAGCTGAAGGATTTGGATTCGTCTAGACTGTCTGTGCTGCACACGGACAGGCTGGAGGAGTCCGCTTTCCTCTTGCGAAGGTTGATGAGCAGCGCAAGGTCACTTTGGCCTCGGTCTACCTCCTCTCCAGAGCTCCCCGACCACAGTTCCATGGGGGTTTTATCCCCAGAGTCCTCCGAGTGGGGTAGGGGACGAGGAACCGGGACCCCAAAGCTCTTTCTGCTCTGCCTCTCTACCAGCTCTGCATCGTAGACCGTCAGGCTGTCCTCTCCGTCCCCCAGGGTCCTCACTCGAATCTTGGGGGAGGGGAAGTCCAGGCCAGCCGTTGGGGGTCTGGGGAGCTTGAGTTTGGGAATGGACACGGTCAGGCCCGTCCTGGTGGCGTCCAGGATGTGGCGCTGCTCCTGGGTCTGGGTTAGGGTGGTGGGCTCGGGCACCTTGCCCAGCTGGCCTTTTAGGCCGTTTTGCATCAGCTGCTTAGGACAGAAGGGCTTGACAGAGCCGTGGACCCGAGCTGGGATCTTCATCACCTCGCCCTTGCCTTGCGGAGTGCTGTAGGAGATCTTGATGACCGGGCTGTGGGGAATGATGTCCACTGCAGGGAACTTTGGTTCCTCATCCCTCTTGTCCTTCCGGAGCCGCTTGCTGTCATAGCCGTTGGGGCCATTCTCCCGCCTCTTGCTGTTATCCTTGGTGGCATCTGCATCCTCTTTCCTGGTCAACTTCACAGACCCGTCTTTGGAGTCTTCATCGCTCTGTGGAGCGTTCTCTTTCCTGGAAGCCTTGGTTGTGGGCATCCCGTCCTTACTGTCCTCGTCACTGTTCAGTGTGTTCTTACACTTCTCGCACAACACCTGCCGGGGGCGGAGTCTGATGGTGCTCATGGTCATCTGCCCGGGCTCTCGGGTCCGCCTCTTCTTCCTTTTAATGGTCCGCGGAGGTGGCTGAGGTACCCATTGACCATAGCTGTGGCGCACCCAAATGGGCTGAGGGAAGGGAGCTCCTTCAAAATATGGAGGGTATGGACCGTGCCCGGCAGGCACTGTTGTGGGCAGAGGGGCTGGGAGACGGGCACCTAGTGGGTCATTTTCAGGGAGCGTGTTTTCATCCTTTGGTCTATGATGTGAAGCCTGGCTGGGAGGTTTAGTAACAGGTTCCTCTCTCAGGACTTCAGGGATGTCACAACCAGGTTTCAATGCAGGGCATTCCACTGGCTTTGAGGTGATATCCGGTAGGCAGAAAAGCCCAGTCCTAAGAGAAAAAGTGAGAAAGAAAATGACTTTAGTATGCTTTGTAGCTTCTGGGTTATTAGATCCAATTATTATGAAGTCAAATTGTTTGCACTCAACTTTATCATTGTGGATAAAGCAAGAATTGAAACTCTTTAGTTTAAGTTCCTGTTCGGGTCAAGAACATTAGCTCTACTAAATCTAAGCACAACAAATGCACTCCTCTGACCTTGTTGCAACACTTTAGCTTGTGTAAAAGACAGCACATTTATCACCTGTGTTGGGTTTTCTACTGGAGTGGGGGTTGGGAGACAGCAAGCAAGCAGGTCGTTGTCTAGTTCGCCTATAGCCCACCCCTACAGTCTTGCGCTTCAAACTGAAAAAGCTGAAGTGCGTGTTTTCTCTGTAAATTCACATGTTCCTTTTCATGCCAGTGGCCTACAGGCGTGACGTGTCCAAGCCGGGCTTCTCTAAGGAGCCATTTGAAAAGGGAGTTGAGAGCAGCCAAGGCAGCAGCAGCAACATGGCTGTGCTCCACTCTGCTGTCAGAGACAGCAGACAAAGAGACTACAGGATACCCAGGAGCCCCCTCCACTCCATCTGACTGAAAAAAACAACAACCCCGTGAATCACTCGGGACCCAGAGAGAGCCAGGAGATTCACTTGTTTTCGCATCAGTGTCTGCTGGGTGCTTGTGTGTAATGAGATGATTAATTAAAGCACATTTAGGCAGCCCGAAAGGCGTTTCCCCATGAGCGGCTATTGTCACATTTAAATAAAGAGGCCCGGCGAGGCCTGTTTCCTGTGCTTTAGAGGAGACCTTTAAAGGCCCTTCTTGAGCAACACAATCTCAGCCATCACAATGATTGACACAGGCTGGACATAGTGGTTAACAGGCCATGACAAATCCTGTTTCCATTTAGCATAGAATGCTGTACATACACTACAACCAAATAAAGAGATCCTGCACAAAGGATACATGACATGGAAACTGGAGACGCACAATTAAGGGAAATGCATTCCTATAAACCTAAAAGAAGAACTCACATTTTGACATTCCCAAAGCAAAATATGCCTGTATGCCAAACCACTGTTCTTTGTTTAAGCTTAGATCTTTTCCACTGGGGACACTGGGGACACTGGGGAAGGTCAATCTCAAGGCATTTGGAGTGATCCATCACGCGAATGTGTAGGCCTACATGTCTCAGTGAAGGCCTACCGATATGAAAAGCTGGTAAGATTCTGATGCTGAGTCTATAAATAAATAAACCCAGTGGCATTTAAAAAAGGTGCACCCACTGCACTGTACTAGCATGTACTAGTGCAACACAAGGCCAGTACATGTGACACACACTGCGAGCCAGATAACATGCCCCAGATGAATACCAATCATTCAAATAACATTTTATACCTTACCTCTATTGTTAACACCCTATACATAGGCATAAATGGGATTTCTTGCCAACATTGTGTAGTTCACCCTTTGTCAAGTACAAAGTGGACCTATAGCCTAGTTTTTCAGGTGTCTAATTTCCTTGGAAACGCGACAATTAGTGCCATCTTTAACAGCAAAACACAGCTGTATAATCTCTTATTTAGAGTTCAAGTCAATCATTTATAAATAGGCCTACACTGATTGTATCATTAGCTAAGGGTAACATTGGATGACTGAGTTTAACATAGGCCTACATTACTGAAAGCACAAGAACAGGAGTAGGCAAAATTATAATGTGATGCCCAACACTTTGCATATCTAGTATTAAAACATGTAACCTTAATGTAATAATTACTAGATAGGTAGCTATAAGAATGTATGTACAAAAGTCTAATATGAGAAAGGGTGTTTCAGTAAGGCCAGCCATAGCTGGGTTACATTGTTGGCAGTCTAAATCTTGCCAACATTGAACTAGCTTGATAGTTAACGTTAGCCAGCTAACAATGAGGTAACGTTACCCACGTAAGCATAACTTTTGTTGAAATGCCCATCACGTTACTTTCACGGGGTGGTTGGCTTTATCCAAACTTCCTAGTAATGATACACGTGTTTATATGTTATTAATATGTTCGCTGTAAAGGTGAGCAAATCAGAGTTAGCTGGCTAACGTTAACTAGCAAGCTAGCTACAACCCCTTGGAGTCTATTGTATGATGGCCCATGTAGCTAGTTAGTTAGCATGCTAAATTAGCCAGCAAACATTAGCAGGCTAACTAGCTAATTATTTTGTGATACAAGTATACAGTTATTCGAATAAATAAGACTCACTTTTTGTTGCAATCGAGTAATATCCCCATGTAGCACCTTTCTTGATAGGTAAGCGTCACTACTAGTGTATCGTTAACTATTTGATCAACAGTGACAGGAATCCGAGAGCCGGCCCGCAGCTCCTCGGCCACAGCCTCCATATTTTCCGGCGTGAGGTGTCCGGCTTTGCGGTACTCGAGCCCGGCCCTGGGAGCCACGATCGCCTCTGCTAAAGATGCTTCTCCCTTCTACTTTCGAGCACGGGAGGGTACACCAGGGCACGAAATGACGCCATCACCCCCCACCAAGTCAATTACAACAGTTCTGCCACTGGTGACATCACACAAAGACAGATGATATAAATATTTTGAGGTTGCCCCTCTGTCTTGCTTAAAATTATACCGTTTGGCTTTCCGTTTATTGTTGGCTCATGTAGCCACCATTTCAGAACAATAGCTATTTCATCACTATTAGTTATTATCTAGCTAATACATTTTTTTAAATGTAATTTAACTAGGCAAGTCAGTTAAGAATTTTTATTTTTATTTACACTGACATCCTAGGAACAGTGGGTTGGTTACCTGCCTTGTTCAGGCTCAGACCGAAAGATGTTTTACCTTCTCAGCTCAGGGATTCGATCTGGGCAAACACCGGCAAATGGCCCAGCGCTCTACCCACTAGGCTACCAGCCGCCCCCCGATACATTTCCCCCTTCCATTTGAATGTTATCGTCAGGCCATTTTTTATCGTGCCATTCCAAATTACATATATTCCTACCTTCAAACTGCCCTGGTTTACATGAATCACCCCCATATTTACTGTCTGTATCCAAGCCAACTGTATCAATAAGTAATTTAGGCAGTGCTTGACTTAGGCAGGAGTTATACTGCTTGAGCTCCTGTTCCTCTTATAGAATACTCTTATAGAGCTTCTGCACCTTAATATAAACAGTTCCAGCATCCAAAAGGAGTACCGGAACCTATTGAAGTCAAAGTCAAGCACTGAATTTAGGCTATAGGCACACATACAGTCAAATAAGTATACATGATCAACCTCTGTATAGCTGCTGTACAGTTGCAAGGACCTGAAATACAGTGACCTATTAGGCTGCTATTTAGCACTGATTGACTTGATGAATGAGGGTGTGTTTATCTTGGAACACAAGCACTTTACACTTAACTAATGATGTGCATGTAACAGGCTGAAATGTTTATTGATGAATGGGTATCGGATGCCATTGTAAACTGTTTGTAGAGTGCTATAATTCCATACTACCCTGTCCTGTATGACTTCTTTGCATACAATGTCAATTCATTTAATACGGCAACAATTCTAAATGGCAGTAGGTCTACACACACAAATACTTTCAATTGTCATAGCATCTTGGTGAGTTCTCCCCAGTAAATGCGATGAATCGATACTCGATGTCGCTCTCCTGTTTCCTCTCAGCAAGTTCCGACTGCAATCTCTTGGCCTGAAACAGAAGCAATGGAAGAAAACCACAAAGAAAGAAACACCTAGACATTCATTTAATTCCTGGGGCTGCTGTCATTGAGCACTGAAAATGACTTGACTGGTTACTTGATATACAGTAGAATAGTAACACACTTCCTCCATGTCCTGCCTTGCAGCTTCTGTCTCCTCTTGGGCAGTGCCACTGGGCCTCCTGCGCCTCTCCTGGATCATCTGAACATGGCTCCTGATCCGCTGCTCTAACTCCCGGTCGCGGGCTGCCCTGGGGTCACACAGGTCAAGGGTAAAATGAACCACCATTCCACAAACTAAAGATTCTCTTAGTTACATACCGCTGTGGGTGCTGCATGTTGTTGGTGGTGGAGGATTAGCTGGCTAGCTACAGACTACAGAGACCAGATGCTCGGAGTCCGGACCTGTCTGACCCTGTCCCTAATCAAGACTCCTGATACTTTAACCTGGCTGTGACTGACCAATGCTCCCTCCCTCCACATATACATTTATCACACGATTTCACGCAATTGATTGATTTAATTATTTGTTTATTTATTCCGATGGACTGTACGCTGCAATTCAGCTCTTGTACACCTTGACAATAAACTAAACCTTATACTGAGGTGTACTCTTTTGAATCAATAGTTTACATGAACAGTATTTATTCAAAAGACAGGTACTGGTCTATCGTTGTCAAAATCAAATCAAATTGTATTTGTCACATTCAATACAATAGGTGTAGAACTTGCAGTGAAATGCTTACTTTACAAGCCCTTAGCCCGTGGCTACTGTCAGTAGATTAGCTACATCATACCTGGCTTCCTCGTGTTCCTTCTGGGACAGGAACGAGCTCTGTCTCTGGATCCTCTTTGGTGGGGGGTTGTGGGTCTTGACCTCACCACTTTCAACAACACTACACAGAGACTCTGTGGCGTATGGAGCATTTATCGGTACCTGTACCAAAAAAATACATTCTATAGAAAGCTGGTCTTTTCTTCATACAACCGAAACTGTGAACTTACAGTAAGTTAAGGATGGATGATAGGTCTATCAGTGACACAGATTGACTACTACTATCCTGGCACATTGCTGAAGAGGTCAGATATGAGATATACAGCTATGGGTTGCTTTCTTTTTTATTTTTTTTTGAGGATCTGAGGGTCCATGCCAAATCTTTTCACCCTCATGAGGTGGAAGAGGCGTTGTCATGTCCTCTTCACGACTATGGTGGTATGTGTGGACCATGATTTTTTAATTGAACCTTTATTTAACTAGGCAAGTCAGTTAAGAACAATTCTTATTTTACAATGATGGCCTGACAATTCCTTAGTGATATGGTCACCAAGGAACTTGAAGCTCTAGACCTGCTCCACTACAGCCCCGTCGATGTGGATGGGGGCGTGCTCAGCTCTCTGTTTCCTGTAGTCCATGATCAGTTCCTTTGTCTGTGACGTTGAGGGAGAGGTTGTTGTCCTGGCACCACACTGCCAGGTCTCTGACCTCCTCCCTATAGGTCGGTCGTCTCATCGTTGTCGGTGATCAGCCCTACCACCGTCGTGTCGTCTGCAAACTTAATGATGGCGTTGGAGTTTTGTGCGGCCACGCAGTCTAGTCTGCTGCTTTGTATCTGACTGTGTGCGTGTGCGCTAGCATTCTGTGGAAGGGTTATGTTTACCAGCTGTGGTGCAGCCTCGCTGGGGACATCTGACTGCAGGATGACTGACTCGGCACACTGGAGGCACAGTGATCCATCGTTAGCTAGGCCTGTCGCTGCCCCTGACCTGGACAGCCTCAACTGAGTGTCTGCGCAGCCTGACGCTATCTTTTTCAACGTCTGCTCACCCAGAATGAAAACAAGGACTCCAGTCAGTCAGTCTCTCTCTTTCTACTCTAACTTCTCTCAGACAGTTTCCTTATAACAAGAACAGAACTGAAAACATTTTTATAATTCAAATGTTCTCCCTTTCCAATGACTGTGAAAGCCTTTCCTCGGGCTGGTGTTATGCTGCCCTCCTCTGGTCATTGGAAAGGGAGAACATTTGAATCAGAAAAATGCTTTCAGTTCTGTGAGTGAACAAATGGTGTATTCCAAAAATAGAATGGGAGTGAAAGCAGACATACAGAACAGACATACCTCTTCTCTTCTATGTCTCTCACGCCTTTCCTGCTTGTGCTCTAAGATTTTCCTCTCCTGCATGACCCTAGCATGAGTACGCCATTCCTTGAGGAGCTCTTGGTCTCTAAGGGAAAAGAAAGGCAGGGCCATATAAAGCACTGTGAGGAATTCATTACCCTATAAACACTGATCTAAGTTTGGTTTTATTTTGTTTAGGTCAGGATTGGGGTGGGATAAGCTCATCTTAGACCTTGCTGGATTTCTTTACCTACCCCTTATTGGCATTGGCCTTTGCAGACACATAATATTGATCCCTCCCTTTCTGGGACTTCATCAAATGCCAATTTGACACAATACACCCCTGCTTTCTGAAACTGCAAGTAGAGAGACAATTCTCTCTCACCCCTGGTATAACATAGTTAGCAACTAAATACTGTATGTAATTCATGTGATTCGAAAGGCCATGACATTGCTTACTGTAGCATTCATCAATTGTTGATCTCTGAAGGGCTTGACTCTCTTAAGTAGGGAGTCAGAGGTATAGCTAACTGATGTGAGATAATCTGTTGGGTTCTATAAAAATCCAACACTATTAACTTACTTACTTCCTCCTTTGTTCAAGAATGGCTTGTTTTTCTTTAAGCTCTTTCATTGCAGCCAGTCTTCTCTCCTCTGACCTCTTCCAGTACTGCGTGTCAAAGGGAGGGAGCTCGGGAAATATATTTCCCCTGGTAATCTCTTTCTTTCTGACAAAGAAATCAAAATAAAATGTTTTATTTTTTTATTGCTCTCAGAAGGACCGTGTCCCTACAGAACCTGGGAGATTTTATCGCTAGGCCTCCTCCTCAGAGACTGTCATAAAAATATTCTTAAACTGTCCATGCAGTATTTTCCATCTCAATAGCCTATTCATCTACAGTGGCTCCCTCTCTTTTCACCTTTCCTTCACAGCATTTAATTCCTCAGAGAAAGCATCCACCATATTGCTTTCACCTATCATTGCTAGCCTCGTAAACCATACTGTCCACTGTCCTGAGTATAGTGGCACGTCTGGTTGAAGAGTTTGGCAGTTCAAATAAGGAGAGAACACCATAGACTACTGAGTTTCCCCTAGATCTGCAGTTACCAGATGCCTGCCATTTCTCCCAAAACTTTACCAGAGGTTGAACCTTTTTGACTTGACCTTTTAATGACGGGCAGAGGGTATGTCTTGTGGCCTCTATCACCCTCTGCTGCTCTAGGGAGGCGTGAAATAGGGAGGGCATAGCCCAACTCAGCTCTGTCCATTTGGCTCATCTTCTGCCTCAGCTCTCTGAACCTCTGCAGTTCATCTTCATCCACCACCTCTTCACACAGGTCCAAACTGGACTTTACAAGCTCTGTCAACTGTAGCTTCTCCACTGGGGGCATGTCTGCAACCAAAACATCAACAAGAACTTTCCATGAAAATGATTACGGTAGCAAAATAATACATCTGTCACTTCCTATATAAACAATTGTCCTCTTCTGGATCTTTTGCATCGATGCTGAAATAAAAGTTTTAGTGAATACTAGTGGTAAAGTTGAAGCTGTAATGAGCCCAAAGTAAGCATGTCCCCTCATTCACGAAATAACATGATGAAATCTGGTGTGACATGATCTGAATGCCGGCATATTGCCCTTGCAGTGACAACCTAATATCCATCAAGATGAAATTACCTTTCCAGAGAGACAGTGAGCCTTGATCCTCTTTTTTAATAACATGAATATATAAAGATATAATAGGGCACCTTTGTTCTAGGTGTAAGCTTTCTGCTGAGGGGTGCCTTGGTGCCTTGGCTGGTTACCAATAGGCACTACTAGACAGTGGTTGATGACAAAGCGCCTCTGTTAGAAGCCCACAGGTTATCGATCATTTTAATCGGGCTAAAAATATTACTGGCTAGAGCTGCACAAAAAGTCTGCCTGCTGCATGCACCGTCTCCAAGGGAACAGAAGTCACACCACTGAAGTGGAACAAGGGCAAGGAGCTATTTTGGTGGCCAGCCTTTCTTTCTTATACAATAGAACAGATGGCGGTGGGCGTGTTCAGAAGGGCGGACACCACACAAACACCTTGCCGTCACATTGTTCAACTTCATCAGGTGACATTACAGTTATCATTCACCTGGAAGAGAGTTCCGCACACTAACCGGTCGTTCGGCCATGGCACTCCGTAGGTACTGTAGGATGCATTGGAGGCCCTGCCCCACAACCTCTTGAGGTGGAAACGTGATGGGGCAATGCCTCAAACTCAGGGCCTTGAGAGTAATCACGTTACCTGAGAAGTACAAACACATATGTCAGAAAAAGTAATGCAGTTCACAGCTGGAGTTGGGTCACTGAAGAATAAGCTGGGGAAAAAACAACATGTCCCCCCCCACTCTTCCAGTAAAGGAAATGAAGTCCAAGCATTCTATCCCAAAATACTGTCAAAAATCACTGAATACTGTTGATAAAATGCAATGATGTTCTTGTGTAAAGGATTAAGGAAACAAGGTGACAGAATTCAACTCACCCAATTCCAGTGGAAGCTCTGTGATAGGATTCCCTTCTAGCAGCAACGTTTTCAGACATCTGCATCAACCAATTAATACATGAATCCATTAAAATCCACAGCACATCTACAAATATTTTGGTTGAAAAGCCCATACAAACTAGCCTAAAATACCTGTGTAGACCAATTTTTGCAGGAAGGGCTGTGATTTGGTTATTTCTGAGATCTAACCACACCAAGTTTGACAAACTGGTGAACAGCGTATCCGGAAGCCTGGATATTTCATTACCTTCAAGATACAAATTCTTAAAACAACAGGAAGATACAGTTAGAGAGGATACAGTTAGTTCTGAATAACAAAGCATATTCTTGAAAATAATAGCATCGGAATAATCTGCTTGGCCTACCTTTAAAGTAGTGTTCTTCAAAATGCAATCCACAACATATTTGAAGTTTCTTCTGCTGAAATATTGGGTGTCAGATGTGACATACTCAGTGATCTGTATAGGTCCAACACACTCTGGTAGAATGTGCGGGGTATGTGTTTTCACAGCATTATCACCACAATCAAGGCTTAAATGAAGGTCAGTAATTTCCTTTTCTAAGGAAGACATTGCTGCTGTGCTGTTATCTCATTTGGTCAGTTAGTAAGCAGTTGTATCCTTCAGCCCATCATCAAAGTGCCATCTTGAAATTGTCAACGCCCATGATAGCTAGAGGGAGAAACAAGAATATGTCAGACATGAAACTCATCTTCCAGTTAAATACAGTGACAGTCAAATTAATGTCCTGGCCCTTTGGGAGAAATGAATCATTAAACGTGTAAAAACTCTCGACCAGATATTGATGTAACGTTAACAAGCATAGATCACATCCGTGAGACACCCCATTGTTGGATACAACTAAAATTGAACTCATGATACTGAAATGTGAACAACTGTTAGCTATAGCTATGTTAGCTACTTTGTCCACATGGAATATTTCTGACATGCAACATTTTAAACGTAGGCTAAGGTTAGTTAGCTTACGCGTTTAGCGTTACCATAACTGTTAGCTCGCTAACGCGTTAGATATGCAAACCCAAAACATTTGGTGAAGATATTGTACAACGCGTCATTCATCATCCTAATCCAAGCAATCACTCCAATGTATAAGAACGTATGAATTATAGGATTATCAACAAGCTGAAGTAAATACATTCAACTTTTGTAGAGGCATTAGCTAGATAGTTTATTTACCTAGCTAGCTAGTAGTTAGCCAACTAGTCGTGTGATCAGCTATTACCATGGTAACCGTGGTGGCAGGACAACATCAAATACAGGGCGTGTCAATAATCAAACAGTGGCATGTGACGCAATTAACAAGTCTCTTCCGCATCATTGGCCTAGAGAGGGGCCGTTTTTGTTGACTTTTAGGTTGACAGACAAACCAAAAGTAAAAATAAAAAAAACACTTGTTTTTAAATGAGGAAAGGAACGAAAATCTAAGTATTTATAGTATTATTATAATGTCCCATTAAGTATCATCCACGCCATGCCTAACTAGCATCAGTTTCCTAAATTAACCATAACTCAACCATTTACTGCGTAGATATGTTGTGTCTTGTGATGTTGTCTGAATAGGTTATCTGCATGCAATGACTGTTTATAGCCTACTTTTTTTGCAAAGCAAAATCATTTTCTGCATTTTTTTTTTACAGAAATCTAGACATATCCCATTCACACTGTATGCCATGAAGAAGCATGAAGTGGAATCTCACATCTGTTAATGATGTAGCCTATTCTAAGGTCAGGGAAGTAAAGTGTTAACCCCATTTTCAATGATCTGGCGCCACCCTTTTCCTAATTAGATTCGCATTTTCGCAATGACCGTATCCAGTTAGAGAATATACAGCAGCACTTCCTATAATATTGAAAAATGTTCTTAAGGTCTAGCCGCTAGAACGAGAGCTGCAGAGAGGCTGGGTTCTTCACATGCATGACAGTGAGACTCAAACGTCGACTAGAGAACTGTCACACACGGCTCCGCGAACATAAGTCAGTTGAGGACGGGAAGAGAAAAATAGGAAAGCCGATTGTTTATATTTTTAAAACAGTATTGAGGCTCACTATCCGATCTAATCTATCGTCTTTGTTGTTTTAGTGAGGCAAAGTCGCAGTGCGTAAATGAGATAAAAAACAAACATTTTTTTTAAGAATCAATAACAGGAGGGAGCGATGCATTTGTTCAACGTGTCCAACACACAGCTGTAGTTTTTTTTTTTTTTTTTAACGAGCGAGGAATGCTATCTGAGCTCGCGCATCAATGTTTCACTGGGGCAAGTGGAAGAAGAGGATGGGCGCGAATAGTTCTTCTAAGAGACCGGTCTACGATGAAAAGGAAGATGGTAAGAAAACACAAAGCATTGCTTGCTATTCGTTTGAGTTCATGGTGAACTACAGTGCAACGTTGTAGCGCCACTCAAATTGCACGTGAGTCAAAGTTAGTGTAGCCTTCTGAAGGCTACATTCATTGGATCAAGCAATTCCATCCCTGTGTTGCCTACTGCTTGTACAATAGGTGACGATGTGCATTCTAGGCTAAACTCGTTACACCTCGAGAATTTTGGAGGAAATATTTCTCAAATAATATCCTCCTCAAGCAAGGTCTTGCTTGCAGCCTAGATATGAAAGGAGAGGTCGGGGGTGTGGTGTTAAACTTTAGATTGGACACTGAAACAAAATGTAAAATGTATGGCATACATAGTCTAGCAACTAACATCATATTTCACACCTGTTTTTGCCAAACTATGCCAATGTAATGTTTGTTGTTCTTTATGGCAAGAAAACTGTTCCAGAAAGATGACACTGAAATATTGGTTGCAATCTATTTATTCTGTAGATCAATCAAGTGGTTAGTGTCTAAAGCCATTATCATTACTTATGGGGATCACATACAATGCAGAAGTCTCATTGTTTTCTTGTTATTCTTCAGCCTTTCCAGAAGGAACATTTTCCCTATCATTCTCTGTAAAAAAAAAATAAGATGGTGTTGGCTGAATGCAAAGAAATATAAGCATGTGAAGTTGTTATTTTCAGTAATTTAGCACACTCTTATCCAGAGTGACTTACAGTGAGTGCAGTTTTCATACTTAAAAAAAAATACTGATCCCTCATGGGAATTGAACTCACAACCCTGGCATTGCACACGCCATGCTATACCAACTGAACTACATAGGACTGAATAATAAAAATAATTGAAGAATTAAGACAAGAACAGTGGCACGCATGAAAGTAAGGCTAATTTATGGCTGTTAGTGTAAAGGAGAGTAAGCCCATTGGAGCTTAACCAAATATACCTTGCTTTGAATCATCAATACCCCTTAATGAGCTAAAATACTAATGTTGCCAACGAGTTTTCTAAAATGACAGAAGCGCCTACTAAATGAGGTCCGTTCACTATGGAGTTGAGGTCATATGATAAGGGGGATGCAGATTTTGTTTTGGGGGGGGAGCAATTCTACGGTAACAGAATCACCCTGAGACTCAGATTTTTCACTTTAAAATGTATGCCAAACAGAAACCATTGATTTCAAAGTTAAACAAACTATAAAACCATATGCACAAGGACTACTTTGAACAATTTACACAGAACATTTCACAAAAATCTGAACAAACCATAGATGTCCAAACTTGTGAAACATAGACATCACAGTAGAGGTGACAGGTCGCCGGTAGTCTAGCAGTTAAGAGCGTTGGGACAGTAACCTAAAGGTAATCTGTTGATGTGCCTTAAAGCAAAGCACTTAATTGCTTCTGTAAGTTGTTTTGGATAAGAGTGTCTGGTAGGCGAAGAGCACATCAAACTAGAGTACTGAACTCTACTATTCTTCACTGTGCTGTCCAAACTTGTAAAAAAAACAACATAGATGTCTATGATTAATTCAGATGTGATCTGGTCACCAATCATAGACGTCTACAGTACGTTTGGGCCAAATCAAGGCTGGTCCCACCCGGAGTAAAAATCAACGTGTGTGTGTGTGTGTGTGTGTGTGTGTGTGTGTGTAAATCAAAAAACCATGTCTGTGGACGTTGAAAGCAAGGACATAGTGGACTGACCAAATTTCAACTTCTTCTCAATGTCCATGGACGTTTGGTGCAGGTCGGTGATCAGTGGGTGTGGATGCTAGTTACAGTAAATGGAAAGAGAGGAGAGGTAACATTAACTGGAGAGAGGGAGAGGTTGTCCAGACTGTTTTCACACTCATTTTGACCACCAGATGCCAGAAAGAAAACAGTTATGAGCTGACCATAACAGTATGCCAGTGGAAGGGAGGACAGTAGCAGGTGACCGAACTGTGGTTTGTGACTACTATGATTTCCCATTGTAGCCAATTCAATTGCAGTAATCCCATTACAGATTTTTCGGTAATTCTGTTACCGATTTGGTAACAGAATTAGGAGTTTGATCACTTAAGTTACAAACAAAAATGTATATCAGTAAAAACCTAACTAATTGGTTGGTTTACCTTTACTTTTTACTTCTGTGAACTTTTATTATCCTCCCTCCTCATGAGGGATATATGGGTTGTTGGTAACAGAAGTTTACGGCACAAGGAAATATTTTAACTTAATTTAATTCATGTAATTTCTCAAACGGAATATACGTGTTGATATTATTTTGCAGGGGTCTTTACTTCAACATTATTGTGTTTTGAAGTATTTCTAATACCATTTTAAGACTTTTTCTGCTAGATGTTTTCTAAGATCAATTTGTATCTGTTTGACCAGAAATCAATGCCATTATTTATGCCTATGCCTTTTCTTCTCCAAAATATGGACTCTATATGGACCCTCCCATGAACACGTTGCTGCTCATGGGTCCTTTACATGGAAATGCCCTTTAGCTACAAGGGTTACCCATTTAGAAGCTACCTTTTGTCCATAATGTTAAAATGGTACTTTTTAATGAATCAACAGACGTCAGTGAAAGTTATGTAAAAGTAATGGAAAGTGTATTGGGAAGCAATGAACCGTGCAATCTGTGTTGTTTTTGTCAGTGTTCTTTTTCATATGGAGCTATGTACAGTTTGTCAAATTCAAAGTTACAGAGGAGGCTCTGTTTCCAGAGGAAAGAGGGAGGCAGTTATAAGTTGTTGTCCCCCCCCTTTACTTTTGATTAATGGAGGGGCCTTGAGGCTCAAGGCTGGCATGGAAAAAATGGGGAGGAAACAACATATATTCGCAATTTTCAAGTCTTATATTATTTCTATGGGCCGGGGTGATTGCTTCGCATTCTATAACGTACTGTTTATTTCTGAATCACAAGTTACATGAATACCTAATTACTTCAGTTACAACCCCGCCTCCACTCCACCTCACCCAGAATGAGCATGCTGTGTATGTTCATCACCTTCCCCATTATCATTATGCGTAGATGCACATACATTAAGTGAATGTTATGCCGTGGTGCAAGGGGGCGGTTGATAGAATTCCTTTCACATCGTGAACATTTGAGGGCATTAATTCAAGACTGTGTTTGCTGAGAGAGCGAGAGAGACTTTGTCAGTCCCAGTTTAGCCTCACTTGGAAGTGTTTTTCCATTTTATTTTCAGGACATCCAGTGTTACAAGTACAACACACAATGATTTGACGTATACAGCTGCATTCGTGAGTTCTATTGACAAATGTCCGCCAAGCAAAAACCTGATAAGAATGCTGTAAGTACAGAAATTGTTAGCTCAGTGGGACATGAATATCCTACTAGTCAGCGACAACTGTGTGGAATTTGTGACCGCAACTTTGTGAGCTTATTACAGCATTATAGACACTATGTCCTGGGATTTCCTATGATCTTCTATGTAGAATCTCTTACCTTCTAACGACACTTGTGTCGCTCTAGCTCTGCCCGCGTCAATCACACAGACTAATGGTGCAGATGAAATAGACTAATCCAATGGGTCCACAACCCAGCAGTCTGTAGCTCAAACACTCAATGTTAAAAAGGGGTTAGAAGTCCAAAACGTGCCAGCGTCACGGTGGGGCTGTAGGAGTTTTAATGCGTTCTCCATCGACGTCTCTGATCTCTGCACATTAAAACGGTAGTGATGACATGCCATTCAGTCGCTTGTATGGAAGTTGCTCAGTTGGTTTTATGTCAAGAGCATCCACTAAGTGTTGTGTATGTTTTCTACCTGGGTCTTTAAGAAACAGTATCTCTTGGCTTATTGGAAAACTGGAAAACTGCATATGACCTACATCAGGCAGTAATGTTAGAGTGTTCCTTGCCAACGAAGGTCTCGACCATAATCAAGTATTCAGATTGATGTCCAAGAGAAGCTGCCGGAGGGCTATTTTAGTAGATTTTTTTTTATTTATAGCGAGGAAATAAGAGTGAGCCTATATGATTGAATGGGGCACTCCTTGCATGGCTGTTATGCATTGCATTATTTCTCTATACGACACTAGCTCTAAGTAGTTCAAACAGACCATCATATGGCTGGATCCCACTGCAACACTCAAGCCTTTCTTTACGAAGGTCATGCAAACAGTAGCTGGATGAAAGTGTTGAAGCACGAGCAAAGGTAAGTCCCAAGAGAAAGAAGCACTTTGCTTTGACAAAGCCTCACCTTACCACTGCAGTAATGCACTGTGTGTGTGTAATGAGCTCTATGTAGTAGTGTGTGTGCAAGTTTGTGACTCGGGTATGTGCGTTCCATGAGCATGAGGCTTTGAAGAACAAAACAGCGGGGCAGACATGGAGAAAGATTGCATGGAATACGGAGTCCCAGTTTTCTTTCATCTTCAGCATTACTCTCAATTTCTTTCTTTCTCTCCATCTATTAAACAGAGCGGTAGCCCTGTGCCTGCAGCTTTTAGCCTCTTACTAGTACTGACTAATTTCCCCTGGCTGATATATGGTGTTCATACTGTAGTATCTGATTCGTGGTGGGAAAGGAATACCTCACCAACTTCACAAGTTGGACATACTGTTCTGTAATAGGATGGCAATAACATCCCAAACAACCCTTGGACTTTGGGTGACTGATTAGAACTATCCCCTTTTGTGTAGTAGTAGGCTACACTCGTAACAAAAAATATGCTATCTACAACCTAAAAGGGTTCTTCAGCTGTCCTCAGAAGAACCCTTTGAAAAAACCCTTTTGGTTCCAGGCAAATCCCTTTTGGTTCCAAGTAGACCCGTTTTGGGTTCTATGTAGAACCCTTTTTAAGGGTTCTACACAGAACCCAAAACGGGTCTACTTGGAACCAAAAAAGGGTTTCTACCTGGGGGAAAAAAATGTATTCTATGGGGACAACTGAAGAACCCTTTTGGAACCCTTTTTTTGTAGAAATGATGTTAAAATTATATATCTCTGTACTTACAGAAGATGCCACTTTCTAAAGGTATTCAATATTTACAATTCCCTAACCTTGTACTCGCTTCTGGTGATAAACAGGAGACGGTGTTTATAACAAAACTATAGTTTCAGTCTAAAGGTGTCTTCAAAGAGATCAGCTCAGCTGGGTGCTGAGATAAAAACAGAAAGGAGAAAGGTCGCTCGGTGTGTGTGTGTGTGTGTGTGTGGAGGGTGGGGGGGTTTATGGTGCGCGTGAGTTAGTGATGCACGGTTGACTCATAACCTGCAGTCCCTGTGGTTATATCTGCGGGATGTGCTGATTTTAGGGTCATGACATATTGTGTGGGTGGGTGGCAGGAGGAAGGGTTGAATAAAGAGAGAACAATGCATTAACATTCCATAAATGTATCATTATTGAGCAATTCATATTTATAGGCTATATTAAGGTTTTCTTCAATTATTTTTATATGGCATTAGTGCGTAGCCTAAACCTAAATATTAGGGCATAACAGTAGCGTGCTAAAAAAAAATTCCCTAAACACACCAATTGCCAGATGCTTTTGTGAACAGAAAAAGTTAACGTCGATTCACTGAGGCAAAAAGGACGATGTTGGAGTTATTGAATAAAAGTGAAAAGTTGCGAAGTGGAGAGTTGAAAATAAATAGACGTGCCAGAGCAGTAGTTTAATGTTTGGTAAAGATTTGGTGAAGTTGTAAAAGAAGGATGATAGCAGTGCTGGTGTTGTGCCAAAAGCTCTCCCCTGCCAGAATTCCCCCCCCCCCCCCCCCCCGCTTCGCGTGAATTTGCATGCACTCAATTCTTCATTGCTGCGACTTGCTTGCTAGTTGATATTTCTGATCACGTTAGGCTGCATTTCATTTAATTTTTTTTATGTCGGTTTGATTGTGGGGGAGGCACTAATGTCTGCAGTTTTCGGTTTGGCTATTTGTTTCAAGTGTATTAGTCCATAAATAAATATCTTTGC
The DNA here is from genome assembly GCF_013265735.2 of Oncorhynchus mykiss. NCBI lineage: Eukaryota > Metazoa > Chordata > Actinopteri > Salmoniformes > Salmonidae > Oncorhynchus > Oncorhynchus mykiss. Next base: position 64,815,632 of record NC_048565.1, read on the forward strand.
CAAAATTCGTCATCTCGCCCATGTCTTATTCGACTAGTAGTTGTTCTGAAATGTTTATTGCTTGCCTACATTTTACTCCCCCCTCTGTTTAATATAACACGCATACATTAATTTTGGTTGCCTATCCTGATGTGAAGTTTGTTTTATAGAAAGTATAGAATACCTGGCACACTTCTGAATAATGTTGGTAGCTCATGTTGACCAGTAGTGTGTGCCACAAAGTATTTGACTCTAACCCCAAAATTAAGGACATTTGTGGGTGGGGGGGGTTCGGAAAGTCTTTCTTTTGCCAGACTAAATCCCCCCCCCCCCCCCCCCCCCCTTCTAATTTTCTTAATTTTATGGCTAGAGTCAAATGCTTTCTGTAGCACACACTATTGGTCAACATGAGCTACCAAATGATTATGAAGTGTGCCAGGCCTTGCAGTCCTAAAATAGGTGGGGTGGGATAGTTCAGCAGGCAAGAAAATAGCCTTGCTGAACCCCCCCCCCCATAATCATTATTGTTCTTTGTGGTTGATGGGTGGGGGGGAAGTTGATGGGGATGGTGGAGGTACTGGGGGTGCTCTGTTGAGGGTGAAGGGACCTATTGGGGAGGAGATTCTTCATGTAGGCACATTCGGCCATAGTTTAGTTTATTATATTATAAAAAATTTTCTATTATAACAATTTACTGTGATTATGGACTTTATTTTTCGCCCAGAGTTCAATTTTTTTTTTAAATGTATTTTATTACTACTGTACCTATATAATTTAAACTAAAACCAGAAAGTGTGTTTTTTTTTTTTTTTAGGAAAAGCAGTAAGATGGAAAAGCACGATGGGATGGGTTCACGATGAGTTTATTACCAAGTGCATCGGGGATGATGTACCCAAGGCGACAATTAAAACCTTCCCCAACCAGAAACCGTGGATTGATGACAGCATTCGTGCAAAACTGAAAGCGCAACCCACTGCTTTTAATCAGGAGTGGGCGACCGGAAACATGGCCGAATACAAACCGTGTAGCTATTCCCTCCAAGGCAATCAAACAAGCTAAGCGTCAGTATAGAGACAAAGTAGAGTTGCAATTCAATGGCTCAGACACGAGAGGTATGTGGCAGGGTCTACAGTCAATCACGGACTACAAAAAGAGAACCAGCCCCGTTGCGGACCAGGATGTCTTGCTCACAGACAAACTAAACAACTTCTTTGCTCGCCTTGAGGACAATAGTGCCACCGACACGGCCCGCTACCAAAACCTGCGGCCAACGTGAGTAAAACATTTAAACGTGTTTACCCTCGCAAGGCTGCCGGCCCAGACTGCGTCCCTAGCCGCATCCTCAGAGCAAGCACAGACCAGCTGGCTGGTGTGTTTACGGACATATTCAATCAATCCCTATCCCAGTCTGCTGTTCCCACATGCTTCAAGAGGGCCGCCATTGTACAAGTTCCCAAGAAAGCTAATTGAGCTAAATGACTATCGCCCCGTAGCACTCACTTCCGTCATGATGAAGTGCTTTGAGAGACTAGTCAAGGATCATATCACCTCCACCCTAACTGATACCCTAGACCCACTTAAGTTTTCTTACCGCTCCAATAGGTCCACAGATGACGCAATCACACTACACACTGCCCGAACCCATCTGGACAAGAGGAATACCTATGTAAGAATGTTGTTCATTGATTACAGCTCAGCATTTAACACCATAGTACCCTCCAAACTCGCCATTAAGCTCGAGACCCTGGGTCTCGACCCCGCCCTGTGCAACTGGGTCCTGGACTTTTTGACGGGCCCCCCAGGTGGTGAGGATAGGAAACATCTCCACTCCGCTGATCCTCAACACTGGGGCCCCACAAGGGTGCGTTCTCAGCCCTTTCCTGTACTCCCTGTTCACCCATGACTGCGTGGCCATGCACGCCTCCAACTCAATTAACAAGTTTGCCGACGACACTACATTGGTAGGCTTCATTACCAACAACGATGAGATCGCCTAAAGGGAGGGGGTGAGTGCCCTCGGAGTGTGGTGTCAGGAAAATAACCTCACACTCAACGTCAACAAAACAGATGATCGTGGACTTCAGGAAACCACAGAGGGAGCACCTCCCTATACACATCGACGGGACAGTAGTGGAGAGGGTAGTAAGAATTAAGTTCCTCGGCGTACACATCACGGACAAACTGAAATGGTCCACCCACACAGACAGCGTGGTGAAGAAGGTGCAACAGCACCTTTTCAACCTCAGGAGGTTGAAGAAATTTGTCTTGTCACCAGAAACACTCAAACTTTTACAGATGCACAATCGAGAGCATCCTGTCGAGCTGTATCACCGCCTGGTACGGAAACTGCTCCGCCCACAACCGCAAGGCTCTCCAGAGGGTAGCGAGGTCTGCACAACGCATCACCGGAGGCAAACTACCTGCCCTCCAGGATACCTACACCACCCGATGTCATAGGAAGGCCAAAAAGATCATGAAGGACAACAACCACCCGAGCCACTGCCTGTTCACCCCGCTATCATCCAGAAGGCGAGGTCAGTGGAGGTGCATCAAAGCTGGGACAGAGACAGAAGCTGTTTTTCAATCTCAAGGCCATCAGACTGTTAAACAGCCATCACTAACATTGAGTGCCTGCTGCTAACATACCGACTCAAATCTCTAGCCACTTTAATAATAAAAAATTGATGTGTCACTTTAAACAATGCCACTTTATATAATTTTTACATACCCTACATTACTTTACTCATATGTATATACTGTACTCTGTACTATCTACTGCATCTTTTCTATGTCGTTCGGCCTGTCGCTCATCCATATATTTATATGTACATATTCTTATTCATTCCTTTAAACTTGTGTGTGTAAGGTAGTTGTTGTGAAATTGCTGGATTGCTTGTTAGATATTACTGCATGGTCGGAACTAGAAGCACAAGTGTTTGGCTACACTCGCATTAACATCTGCTAACCATGTGTATGTGACCAATACATGTTTTTATTTGATTGAGGGCCTTGCCGAAATCCCCTCCCCCCCTTCTAATTTCCTTAATTTTGTGGCTGGAGTCAAATACTTTCTATAGAACAAACTTCATGTCAGGATAGGCAACTGAAGTTAATAATTAATGTGTGTGCTATATTAAAACAGAGGGAGTAAAATGTAGCCAAGCAATAAACATTTCAGAACAACTACTTGTGGAATATGACATGGGAGAGATACCGAATTTTGGCAAAGAGATTTATTTATGAACTAATATACTTGAAACAAATAGCCAAACCGAAAACTGCAGACATTATTCCCCCTCGATCAAACCCATAAAAAACATGTAATTAAACGCAGCCGAACGTGATCAAAACATCAACTAGCAAGCAAGTGCAAGTCGCAGCAATGAAGAATCGTGTGCGTTCACGCGGGGGAGAATTCTGGCGGCGGGGATCTCTTTTTTTTTTTACACGGCTATGTTATGTTTGATTATGAGGCGCACTACAAATTCGACAGTCACAATACGGGGACCTCAAAATGGCACATCAAGGAACTGAAGGCAACTCTTCAGGTGGGTTAAATCGACTAGCCTAACTGAAATCTTGACACTGACTTTAGGTCTATAACCTCTCACATAGTTTGGGAACCCCCTTATTAGGCTATTTTGATTTCTGAAAATTCTCGCAACACCAATTGTGATTAAAAAAAAAAAAAAAATGAATTACATTTTTTTTTGAGGGGGGGGGGATAATTAACAGCCAATGTTAACTTTTTTTATTTGGAGCTATGGCAGTTAATTGAAAAACATTCTAACAGTATTTCTGATTGTCTTCACAACTCACCATCACATACGTTTCATGTGGAGCTATGACGGACAATTGCAAATTAGTCTGTCATAATGTCTCTTATCTCAGCAGCACTAATGAGAAGTGTGCTTGACGCATGTCGTGTCGGATTTTCTCAAAGTCAGGGGGAGTGGTCGACATTACGCACCTCATCTCTGCTGCCACATCCAATCTGTATCGATATTTGGTTTTAATGCAGACTGTAGGGTATTCCCTTTGAGTCAGGAACCAAAACTCCTCCTTAGTGACCCGTGAATGCGCATGACCGCTCGATCAGCTGTTCGATTTCACTTACCCGAATGTTAACTGAGCCAGGATCACAGTCAAACCGATTGTTTTAGCTGTGCTTGGGTAAAATGACCGGGGAAGCCAGGATAGGAAAGTAAGCCATATTACAACGTATGTGTTCTGATAATTGCGTTTTCTCTAACCTGTTAATTGAAATGCCTTGACACTATGATATATATATATATATATATATATATATATATGAGTGCCTTGCAAAAGTATTCATTTCCCTTGGTGTTTTTTATTTTGTTTTATTACAAACTAATTTAAATGGATTTTTATTTGTATTTCATGTAATGGACATACACAAAATAGTGAAAAGATAAAAAAGATAAAAAGATAAAAATCAATAAAAAAAAAACAAATTGGTGCGTGCATATGTATTCACCCCCTTTGCTGTGAAGCTCCTAAATAAGATGTGGTGCAACCAATTACCTTCAGAAGTCACATAATTAGTTAGATTGCACACAGGTGGACTTTATTTAAGTGTCACATGATCTGTCACATGATCTCGGTGTGTGTGTGTTTGTATGTATGTTATATATATATATATACCTGTTTTGAAAGGCTCCAGAGTCTGCAACACCACTAAGCAAGGGGCACCACCAAGCATCAGGCACCATGAAGACCAAGGAGCTCTCCAAACAGGTCAGGGTCAAAGTTGTGGAGATGTTCAGATCAGGTTTGGGTTATAAAAAATATACGAAACTTTGAACATCCCACAGAGCACCATTAAATCCATTATTAGAAAATGGAAAGAATATGGCTGCACCACAACAAACCTGCCAAGAGGGCTGCCCACCAAAACTCACAGACCAGGCAAGGAGGGCATTAATCAGAAAGACGGCAAAGTGACCAAGGATAACCCTGAAGGAGCTGCAAAGCTCCACCGCGGAGATTGGAGTATCTGTCCATAGGACCACTTTAAGCTGTACACTCCACAGAGCTGGGCTTTACGGAAGAGTGGCCAGAAAAAAGCCCTTGCTTAAACGAAAATAATAAACAAATGTTTGGTGTTCCCCAAAAGGCATGTGGGAGACTCCCCAAAAATATTGATGAAGGTACTCTAGTCAGATGAGACAAAAATTGAGCTTTTTGGCCAACAATGGAAATGCTATGTCTGGTGCAAACCCAACACCTCATCACCCCGAGAACACCATCCCACAGTGAAGCATGGTGGTGGCAGCATCATGTTGTGGGGATGTTTTCATTGGCAGGGACTGAGAAACTGGTCAGACTTGAAGGAATGGTGGATGGTGCTAAATACAGGGAAATTCTTGAGGAAACCTGTTTGTCCCATTCTGAAATCTCTGGAAGACAGAGGTTCACCTTCCAGCAGGACGATAACCCTAAGCATACTGCTAAAGCAACACTCGAGTGGTGTAAGGGGAAACATTTAAATGTCTTGGAATCGCCTAGTCAAAGCCCAGACCTCAATCCAATTGAGAGTCTGGTATGACTTAAAGATTGCTCCACACCAGCAACCTTAGACATACCCCAAGAGACTTGCAGCTGTAATTGCTGAAAAAGGTGGCTCTTTTAAAGTATTGACTTTGGGGGGGTGAATAGTTATGCATGCTCAAGTTCTGTTTGTTGCCTTATTTTTTGTTTGTTTCACAAGAAAACATATTTTGCATCTTCAAAGTGGTAGGCATGTTGTGTAATTCAAATGATACCCCCCTAAAAATCCATTTTAAATCCAAGTTGTAAGGCAACAAAATAGGAATAAATCCAGGGGGGTTGATACTTTCACAAGCCACTGTAGGCCTAATGCCGAGACAATAAGAAGACACGGTGGCAGAATAAATTCAACCACACATTTGTTTCATAAAAAAACACAGCAACATCTGTCCTTTGAAGTCCACAAACCATATTGCGTGTAACAAAGTTAATGGGGTGCATGCTAATAGCGTTTCCAACGTCACTCGCGACTTGGAGTGGTTGTTTTGTTTGCTCTGCATGGCTGAAAGCTATACTGTTACACTGGCAATACTAAAGTGCCTATAAGAACATCCAATAGTCAAAAGTTAATGAAATACAAATGGTATAGAGAGAAATAGTCCTATAATAACTACAACCTAAAACTTCTTACCTGGGACTCATGTTAAAAGGAACCACCAGCTTTCATATGTTCTGAGCAAGGAACTTTAAACGTTAGCTTTCTTACACGGCACATATTGCACTTTTACTTTCTTCTCCAACACTTTGTTTTTGCATTATTTAAACCAAATTGAACATGTTTCATTATTTACTTGAGTTGAAATTGATTTTATTGATGTATTACATTTTTAAACATGCCATTTTTTAAAAAGTTTTTTTTTGTTTTTGTTTCAGCTTTGTTTGGTCCCCCAATAATCAGTATCGGTGTCTGCGTTGAAAAATCATCATCGGTCGACCTCTAGTTCTAGGCTAGCAAGCATTTTAACAAGCCTAACTTCCTTTCATGGGCAACGATGCACCAGGCCAGCTAGTTAACATTCGCCTACTACATCCAGCTACATGTTGAACAGGCCAGGGGCACAACGTATGATTATTGGTTGTGTCAGAATTGCTGTTATTAATCATTGGCCAGTACGGAGAATTAATTAAAACCACCGCGGGTTGGGCGGTATCCAGATTTGGGTGCTGCAGGACCATTTCACAGCTGAGCTCACTCGCTGATTGGCTATTTTTTTTTTTTATCAAGGGATGCCAAATTCTCGCTGGCTTCCATTGCTTTCAACGCTACGGGCAGCAACAATGCCATACTCTTTTTGACCAAACAGCATCAGATACACTACACATACTGAGACAGAGGGGCGCTGTTTCATTCGCTCAGATGCTTTCTCCAGTGAGATACATTCAGCCTCCTGTGGATTGAAGGAAATGTTTGAAACTCAACAAGACTAAAGACAATGAGTTTAAATAATTTTTTCTTTGTTAATTTTGAGGAAGCCTGGCTTCCCTTGGTATCCATGAATACACACCACTGTTCCAAAGTGCTCAGCTCTTGTCACCTGTTGCTCTCGGTGTGTCATTCAATGGGTCCATATTGCAGAGGGATACACATTCATAACTAAAATGCAGAAGCATGCCCGCCGTCCCACCATAGATGGAGCGCCATCTGTACAAATTCCCACCATTCGATCCCATGGAATCTGTTTTTTGCCAATATAGCAGCCCACTGAACTATGCCGTTTCATGCTCGGAAATCGTGAGATGGAATAATATGTCTTCGTAAATACCATCGCCCGACATGTATAGAGAACAAAAATCAGTGCATGGGCATCTCGGCCCTCACAGCTAAATTCCATTTGGAGAGCAGAAGTTGGAGTGTGTGAGTCGTTCAGTCTGTTAGCAATCAAGAGGAAACTATCGCATTTATGGTGTTTTAACAGTGTTATATGACCGGTATTGATGTGAGTTCATTTGCCTCTGCTTCCCCACACATTGTTTTCACCATATCAATTGCGGCCAGTAATATCAAAGTCTTTGCAATTGTGTGTGGTTTCATAGCGTAGCAGGCCTACCTATTCACTGTGGGAATGATTGAAGTGCAAAGGTCAAGTGTGGCCATTTTCCCATGCTCTCAGGGAGCTCTCTGGTTGAATTTTATCTTTTAGATTTGAATAATTTTCATTTAGATTGAGATACAAAGGCAATATAATATTGCATGTACAGTGGGGAGAACAAGTATTTGATACACTGCCGATTTTGCAGGTTTTCCTACTTACAAAGCATGTAGAGGTCTGTAATTTTTATCATAGGTACACTTCAACTGTGAGAGACAGAATCTAAAACAAAAATCCAGAAAATCACATTGTATGATTTTGAAGTAATTAATTAGCATTTTATTGCTTGACATTAGTATTTGATCACGTACCAACCAGTAAGAATTCCGTCTCTCACAGACTTGTTAGTTTTTCTTTAAGAAGCCCTCCTGTTCTCCACTCATTACCTATATTAACTGCACCTGTTTGAACTCGTTACCTGTATAAAACACACCTGTCCACACACTCAATCAAACAGACTACAACCTCTCCACAATGGTCAAGACCAGAGAGCTGTGTAAGGACATCGGGGATAAAATTGTAGACCTGCACAAGGCTGGGATGGGCTACAGGACAATAGGCAAGCAGCTTGGTGAGAAGGCAACAACTGTTGGCGCAATTATTAGAAAATGGAAGAAGTTCAAGATGAAGGTCAATCACCCTCGGTCTGGGGCTCCATGCAAGATCTCACCTCGTGGGGCATCACTGACCATGAGGAAGGTGAGGGATCAGCCCAGAACTACACGGCAGGACCTGGTCAATGACCTGAAGAGAGCTGGGACCACAGTCTCAAAGAAAACCATTAGTAACACACTACACCGTCATGGATTAAAATCCTGCAGCGCACGCAAGGTCCCTCTGCTCAAGCCAGCGCATGTCTAGGCCCGTCTGAAGTTTGCCAATGACCATCTGGATGATCCAGAGGACGAATGGGAGAAGGTCATGTGGTCTGATGAGACAAAAATAGAGCTTTGTGGTCTAAACTCCACTCGCCGTGTTTGGAGGAAGAAGGATGAGTACAACTCCAAGAACACCATCCCAACCGTGAAGCATGGAGGTGGAAACATCATTCTTTTGGGATGCTTTTCTGCAAAGGGGACAGGACGACTGCACCGTATTAAGGGGAGGATGGATGGGGCCATGTATCGCGAGATCTTGGCCAACAACCTCCTTCCCTCAGTGTATCAAATACTTGTTCTCCCCACTGTATGTAAATGCAACAATTTCAACATTTTACTGAGTTACAGTTCATATAAGAAAATCAGTCAATTGAAATAAATTCATTGGGTCCTAGTCTATGGATTTCACATAATTGGGCTGGGGCGCAGCCATGGGTGGGGAGTAAAGCTCACCCAATCAGAATTTGTTTTTCCCCACAAAAGGGCTTTATTACAGACAGAAATACTCCTCAATTTCATTATCTGTCTAGGTGGTTGGTCTCAGACAATCCCGCAGGTGAAGAAGCCAGATGATGAGGTCCTGGGTTGGCATGGTTGCACGTGGTCTGTGGTTGTGAGGCTGGTTGGAAGTACCTCAAACATATTATTTAACATAGCTTAGCCCCCTTAGTTTACAGTCAACAATATACAGTAGGGTCAAATTATTGATAAACTTGATAAAGATTAGTAATAATTGGGGAATTATGTTATTTTTTATATGAATACAATTTCTTAGATTTTGTTTAACAAGTAATACTTTTTTTAAATGTAGGGGTCAAAATGATTGACACCCCTAAAGATACTTTATAAATAAAGTAGTCCAAAGTTTAGTATTTGGCCCCATATTCCTAGCTCGCAATGAGTACATCAAGCTTGTGACTCTACAACCCTATCAAGGGTGTCAATAATTTCAGACCCCACTTTATGAGTGTGAGAGAAAGGAACACCGCTCTTGACTATTCCCAATGGTAGGGTTGGGCAGTATTCTGATTTTCATACCTTTGCTGTACCATACCAGGGCATACAGTATTACCGGTAGTGCACACACGGTGCTATTTCTTTCTAATTAAATAATGAATGCTAACAAAGTACAAGCAAATTCCTATTGTGGATGCTAGCTTAATGATTACCAGCGAAGTGCAAGCGAACACAACCTGATTGCAAGGACAGACAACCCATCTCATAAAGTGACACAAATATCTAAAAAAGCCACACAGTTTGCTGCACGCACAAAACAAATATTATACAGCATGGCTCTTAATCCAGGAGGAGATTTGATTTATTCTCTGTAACTGAGAAGCTTGCAAGATAGCTACTTAGCTAGCAAGATGGCTACTTAGCTAGCAAGTTAGCAAACCAAATGCATAGCTGGATCCCTGAGTTGGAGAACATTTATTTGCCACATTTTAGGTAGTTCAACTTTTCTACTTATGATATTTAGCTGGCAAACATTAGTAGTGAATTTCATCATCTCGTTTGCGCTGCACAACAGTGGATCGTCACTTTGCCAATCTTCCGTTTCCGACATATGCTCTTTGAGCCAGTCACATGGTATGTTTGTTTACAATCAGCTGCTTTGGGGAATATTTCCATAATGGAAAAAAAATATGCAAAAGGTGAAATGAAGAATTGATCTATTAACCAGGTCCACGAGTTGACTGCAGGTATATAACAAATATTCAAATGACGGTAACATTGAAAATGTTAAAATACCCTGGTATACACGGTATACCACCCAAGCCTACTAGCCTGTCTGAAATTCAAAGTGCATATTCACATGTCCATGAGAAAGCAAGCGAGAATGATAGTTTTAAATAGAGAAAGGATAAAGATGTAGATTTTGAACCACAAAATCAATTAAGATGTTTGACAAAATCATGTCATTTTGTTTAATTTACAGTATGTGTAAATCCAGGCTCTGTTTTTCAGACCAGCTGTTTTCATTAATGTGTGTGCGCGTGCGTGCGTTGCTTGTTCAGAACAGAGTACTGGAGCTTCTTCTCAATCCCCTGGGGAGTGCGCTGAAAGCAGCCCAGATTCCTGCATTTTTTTTTTGGGAAGGGGCGGCGGCACTCTGCTTTAGACATTCCACAGAGATGCCCCTTGAAACCAATTAGGCTCCACTTACAGATCATCTTAAACAAGCCTCAGATTGTGCTAGGGAAGTTCTACACCATGTGACTGGACTTGACTAGTGTTATATAACAGGAATAAGAGATGCCTTGGAGAGGTTTAGAGTGTTAATTTATTCATGTGACTCTTTGGAGGTCAGGGACAGGCAGAGATTGTATTTTGTGTCCAGCAGCACAACCATAACAGTAAGAGAATGAGGCCAGGGGAGGTTACTGTAGTGCTTTATTCTCAGGCTAGTTGCCTGTCTATCTCACTTTGCATATTGATTGCTCTATTGCATTAATGTAATTTTGATTGGCATATCATTAAAGGGATAGGGCAAGGTTTTGTCAATTAAGCCCTTTTCTACTTACCCAGCATCAGATGAACCAATGGATACCATTTCTATGTCTCTGTGTGCAGTTTGAAGGAAGTTGAAGAGCCATTGGTAACTAGCGTTAGCACAATGATTGGAAGTCTACTGGAACAGCTAGCATGCTGGTATCCATGAGTTCATTTGACTCTGGGTAAGTAGAAAAAGAGTTGAATGGGCAAAATCTCGCACTATCCCTTTTAATATGGTTCCAGACTTTTTGAGATGTGATAATATTAAAACAACCAACCAATGTGTTGGAGTTAGCGGACATGCAGCCTGTTGGGCTTAGGACATTCCCCTTGATATGATAAGAGCTCCCTTCACTACACCACGCCTCTGTAGAGCTGTGGGCCTCACTCGTGATGCCAGAGGGAGTGGTGTCACTCTCACAGTGGCAGCACGCTTGGTTCATTGATGAAATACTGCTCACCGAACCCATGAATCGGCCCTGAAATGTGACGCCATCAAAAGGAAGGAATAAATACACTGTGGAATGAGTAAAAATAACAGGCTATGTACAGGGAGTACCAGTACCGAGTTGATGTGCAGGGGTACGAGGTAATTGAGGTAGCTACAGTATTTACATATACAGTGCCTTGTGAAAGTATTCGGCCCCCTTGAACTTTGCGACCTTTTGCCACATTTCAGGCTTCAAACATAAAGATATAAAACTGTATTTTTTTGTGAAGAATCAACAACAAGTGGGACACAATCATGAAGTGGAACGACATTTATTGGATATTTCAAACTTTTTTAACAAATCAAAAACTGAAAAATTGGGCGTGCAAAATTATTCAGCCCCTTTACTTTCAGTGCAGCAAACTCTCTCCAGAAGTTCAGTGAGGATCTCTGAATGATCCAATGTTGACCTAAATGACTAATGATGATAAATACAATCCACCTGTGTGTAATCAAGTTTCCGTATAAATGCACCTGCACTGTGATAGTCTCAGAGGTCCGTTAAAAGCGCAGAGAGCATCATGAAGAACAAGGAACACACCAGGCAGGTCCGAGATACTGTTGTGAAGAAGTTTAAAGCCGGATTTGGATACAAAAAGATTTCCCAAGCTTTAAACATCCCAAGGAGCACTGTGCAAGCGATAATATTGAAATGGAAGGAGTATCAGACCACTGCAAATCTACCAAGACCTGGCCGTCCCTCTAAACTTTCAGCTCATACAAGGAGAAGACTGATCAGAGATGCAGCCAAGAGGCCCATGATCACTCTGGATGAACTGCAGAGATCTACAGCTGAGGTGGGAGACTCTGTCCATAGGACAACAATCAGTCGTATATTGCACAAAACTGGCCTTTATGGAAGAGTGGCAAGAAGAAAGCCATTTCTTAAAGATATCCATAAAAAGTGTTGTTTAAAGTTTGCCACAAGCCACCTGGGAGACACACCAAACATGTGGAAGAAGGTGCTCTGGTCAGATGAAACCAAAATTGAACTTTTTGGCAACAATGCAAAACGTTATGTTTGGCGTAAAATCAACACAGCTGAACACACCATCCCCACTGTCAAACATGGTGGTGGCAGCATCATGGTTTGGGCCTGCTTTTCTTCAGCAGGGACAGGGAAGATGGTTAAAATTGATGGGAAGATGGATGGAGCCAAGTACAGGACCATTCTGGAAGAAAACCTGATGGAGTCTGCAAAAGACCTGAGACTGGGACGGAGATTTGTCTTCCAACAAGACAATGATCCAAAACATAAAGCAAAATCTACAATGGAATGGTTCAAAAATAAACATATCCAAGTGTTAGAATGGCCAAGTCAAAGTCCAGACCTGAATCCAATCGAGAATATGTGGAAAGAACTGAAAACTGCTGTTCACAAATGCTCTCCATCCAACCTCACTGAGCTCGAGCTGTTTTGCAAGGAGGAATGGGAAAAAATGTCAGTCTCTCGATGTGCAAAACTGATAGAGACATACCCCAAGCGACTTACAGCTGTAATCGCAGCAAAAGGTGGCGCTACAAAGTATTACCTTAAGGGGGCTGAATAATTTTGCACGCCCAATTTGTCAGTTTTTGATTTGTTAAAGTTTGAAATATCCAATAAATGTTGTTCCACTTCATGATTGTGTCCCACTTGTTGTTGTTTCTTCACAAAAAAATACAGTTTTATATCTTTATGTTTGAAGCCTGAAATGTGGCAAAAGGTCGCAAAGTTCAAGGGGGCCGAATACTTTCGCAAGGCACTGTAGGTAGGGGTAAAGTGGCAATAGGATAGATAATAGACAGTAGCTGCAGCGTGTGTGTGTGTGTGGCATTGGTATGCATGTGTGTGCATTATGTTTGTGTGTGTCTTTGTGTGAATGCATGAACAGTATAGTGGATGGAGCACTGTGTCCTAGTTATCTATGAAGGCTCACAGAAGTTAGGTGTATCTGGGCCAGAACTCAACGTTTCCTGCCGCAGCCCCAACCAAGAACTGGACAGAGAACTAGGCCAGCCTCCATTTCCTCTCTGAACCCCCACATCTGAAGTTTGTATCTGCCATCATCACTTCTCGTTAGGAATCCAAATATGCCAGAAAGTATAATTTTTAGGGTTTTCATTCTTCCCGTTTCTTTGCACTTTACTTTTAATTTACTCCATAATTATGTGTGTGTGTGGACAGCTTGTGTAAAGATGCATGATTCAGCCCTCTGCCTACTTTTCACTTCGGGGAGAGTAACAAAATGCAACTATGGTGTAATGCCCTCTCCTCACATCAACCCATAGCCCCCTGCAACCTCCTCCAATCTGAAGACTGAAGGCTGCTACACATACTCTATGAATGTACTATACTCCTCTCGCCCCCGTCTTGTTTCTCTGTTCCATTTCCTCCCCTCCATCCCTCTCTCCCTGTGGTCTCTAAATAGATCTCAAGTGTTTTCCTGTGTGCTCTGTAGGACTGACCCCATGTAGTCGACTGGTCGATTGTTTGGTTTGAATTTTTGTGTTAATTAGGGATCCCCATGCCTCGGCAGCAGCTAATTAAAGCACAGCAGCTAATTACATGACATATTAAAGCACTTACATTACATATAAAACAAAAGATAAAACAGTACATCATAACATTATTACACCACTACATATCTACAATACGAAATGTTTAATACCACCACACAACAATATCCCAATGTATCCATGTGTCTGTACATTTGTGTGTCTCTCTTCAGTCCCCCCTGTTTCATAAGGTGTATTTTTACCTTAAAAATGACTTCTTTAAAAAGATAGATATAATTGATTCTACTGCTTGCATCAGTTACCTGATGTGGAATAGAGTTCCATGGAGTCATGGCTCTATGTAGTACTGTGCGCCTCCCATAGTCTCTTCTGGACTGTGACTAAACTTCTAGCATGTCTTGTGGGGTATGCATGGGTGTCTGAACTGTGTGCAAGTATTTTAAACAGACAGCTCGGTACATTCAGCTTGTCAACACCTCTTACAAAAACAAGTAGTGATGAAGTCAATTTCTCTTCCACTTTGAGCCATGAGAGATTGACATGCATGTTATTTCTGTGTACTTTTTAAGGGCTTGCCTTGCTACCCTGTTCTGAGCCAACTGCGAAGTCCCTCTTTGTAGCACCTGACCACCCTACAGAACAGTAGTCTAGGTGTGACAACTAGGGCCTGTAAGACCTGCCTTGTTGATAGTGTTGTTAAGGCAGAGTAGCGCTTTATTATGGACAAACCTCTCCCCATCTTAGCTACGGTTGTATCAATATGTTTTGACCATGAGTCACCTCAACTTGCTCAATTTCCACATTATTCATTACGAGATGTAGTTGAGGTTTAGGGTTTAGTGAATGATTTGTCCCAAATTTCAATGCTTTTAGTTTTGGAAATATTTCTGACTAACTTATTCCTTGCTACCCATTCTGAAACTAACTGCAGCTCTTTGTTAAGTGTTGCAGTCATTTCAGTTGCTGTAGTAGCTGACGTGTGGAGTCATCCGCATACATAGACTCACTGGCTTTACTCCAAGCCTAAACAGCTACCCTGGGGAATTCCTGATTCTACCTGGATTATGTTGGAGAGGCTTCCATTAAAGAACACCCTCTGTTTTCTGTTAGACAAGTAACTCTTTATCCACATAACAGGGGGTGTAAAGCCATAACACAAACATTTTTCCAGCAGCAGACTATGATTGATAATGTCAAAAGCTCCACTGAAGTCTAACTAGACAGCCCCCACAATAATTTTGTCATCACTTTCTCTCAGCCAATCAGTCATCTGTGCTGTGCTTGTTGAGTGTCCTTCTATATAAGCGTTCTGAAAGTCTGTTGTCGATTTGTTTACTGTGAAATAGCATTGTATCTGGTCAAACACAATTTTTTCCAGAAGTTTACTAAGGGTTGGTAACAGGCTGATTTGGTCGGCTAAATGAGCCAGTAAAGGGGGCTTTACTATTCTTGGGTGGCAGAATGACTTTAGCTTCCCTCCAGGTCTAAGGGCACACATTTTCTAGTAGGCTTAAATTGAAGATGTGGCAAAATCGTCTGCTATTATCCTCAGTCATTTTCCATCCAGATTGTCAGACCCCGGTGGCTTGTCATTGTTGATAGACAACAATTTTTTTCACCTTTTCCACACTTTACTTTACGGAATTCAAAAGTGCAATTCTTGTCTTTCATAATTTGGTCAGATATAGTTGAATGTGTAATGTTTGTCGCTGGCATGTCATACCTAAGTTTGCTTATCTTGACAATGAAAAAGTCATTCAAGTATTTGTCAATATCAGTGGGTTTTGTGATGAATGAGCCATCTGATTCAATGAATGATGGAGCCGAGTTTGGCTTTTTCCCAAAATGTAATTTTAGGTGCTCCAAAGCTTTTTACCATCATTCATTATATCATTAGTTTTTGTTTCATAGTGTAGTTTCTTTTTATTTAGTTTAGTCACATGATTTCTTAATTTACGGTACGTTTGCCAATCAGTTGGGCTGCCAACGTTATTTGCCATACCTTTTGCCTCATCCCTCTCAACCATACCATTTTTCAATTCCTCATCAATCCAAGGGGATGTAACAGTTTTTACAGTAATTTTATTAATGGGTGAGTGCTTATTAGTAATTGTGTGCAACCTTTTATTTAACTAGGCAAGTCAGTTAAGAATAAAATCTTATTTACAAAACACAACTGGAATAAGCAATTTCAGAAATGTGTCAAGTGCAGCGTCTGGTTGCTCCTCATTACACACCACAGACCAGCAAATTATTATTTATATCATCAACATATGAATCACTACAAAATGTGTTGAATGACCTCTCATACCCTATTTTGGTTTTCCTATGGCTACTATATTGTGATCACTACATCCTATGGATTTGGATACTTCTTTAAAGCAAATTTCTGCAGCATTAGTAAAGATGTGATCAATACATGTTGATTTAATTCCTGTGCTGTTTGTAACTACCCTGGTAGTTTGACTGATAACCTGAACCAGGTTGCAGGCACTGGTTACAGTTTGAAGCTTTTTCTTTAAGTGGGCAGCTTGATGAAAGCCAGTCAATATTTAAATCACCCTGGAAATATACTTCTCTGTTGATATCACATACATTATCAAGCATTTCACACATGTTATCCAAATACTGATTGTTAGCACTTGGTGGTCTATAGCAGCTTCTCACCAGAATGGGATTTAGGTGAGGAAGATGAACCTGAAGCCGTATTACTTCAATAGTATTTAACATGAGATCGTCTTTACTAAAATGTGGTTTTGAATATAGACCGCAACACCGCCCCCATTGGCATTTCTGTCTTTTCGGGAGATGTTATAACCATGTTTTGCTACCACTGTATCATCAAAGGTATTATCTAAGTGCATTTCAGAGATATGAATGTCATCTGTTACAAGCACGTTTTTGACCTCATAGACCTTGTTCCTCAGGCTGCATATGTTAATATGGGCTATTTTTGTGGCATTTTTCTGGTTTGCTTGATTGTTTTTAATGCTTTACTGGGAAGCTTATAAGTAGACTTGCTTATCTTATTTATATTGGAGCTCATGCAGGGTGAGCTGCACACGGTTGACTTCCTATTAGGGCAGACCACCTTATTGCTAACAGTGTAACTCTGGTTCATAGGCTCATGATTACTGCATGCAATAACTGTTGGATCACAGAGGTATTCAAGGCAATTAGGGGGACATAAGCTAAGTTACTTGCATTGTCTGCCAACGCCCCTAGGATAATGTATATTCGATGCAGCATCATAAAGACTCATTGTCACAATGATAGGGATTAGCTGAGATGGTCTTGTTTCAATGCAGCCTTGAAATGTGTGGACATTATTCCAGGAGCCAAGATGATATGGATGGACTCCGTCATTCCTGTAGAGTATCTTCTGTTTCCAGAAGGTGTCAAAGTTATCTATAAAAGTGATTCCTGCAGAGATACAGTAATCTTTTAGCCAGATGTGTAATGCAGTAACCTGCTGAATCTTTCACACCTGCGGCCCAACTATGGTACTGGACCTAAAATTATTGGCAGTTTTTTTTGTAGTCTTTTAATGCTAAAATCAGTTATTTTCTGATTTTCTGAGCTAGCCCTCCTGATGTCATTTGACCCCACATGGACTACGACAGTGTCAGCTCCCAGCATCTGTTGTAGAATGGTTGGAAGCAGCCTTATGATGTCCTGCACTCGTGCTCCTGGATAGCACAGGGTTTTTGCAATGGGAACATGTTGTTTCTCACCATAGAGATGCTGATGATGACAGCTGGTGAGGTTGAATGGGCCGGTGTCGCAGGCAGTTTCGCAGTCTGATGAGGGTGGGAGCTCCGAGAATCTGAACCTGTGGGAGAAGCCACCAGAGAGGGAGACAGAACAGAGGACGAAGACGCCGGTACCTCTGGATCCGATCTCGAATGGGAAGCCCCTAATGAAGAAGGCGCCGGAACCTCTGGATCCAGGCCGGCAAAGTAATTTCTGGTCTGTGTCAGGTCCGGGCTTAACATCTTCAAGGAGACCCATGTTCCCAGAGGACACTTTTTTCAACTTCCACAGCGAGTGACGTTGTGGAGAAACGACACTGTGGCGACACTTCCACCAGAGCGGCATCCAGCTACTGGGGTGGAAGAAAAATAAAAAGTAGGTGGGCGTGGGCGTTCCCCAGTAGCTTGTGTAGGTTTGCTACCTGCTTGCTAAGAGTAGCCCCTTTTAGTCAAGCAAGCAGTTGTTACATTGAAAGTCAGCACAGTCCACATTGTTCTGGAACAAAGCAAAGTAAACACAGCTCCTGCAGCGCTGGAAACATCTGTTTTTACATCCATTGAGAATGACAATAGTTCCTTAACGTAGCCTATTTGAAGAAAAATTTCAGCTCTCTCCCTTTCGATAACCACTCAGCATGAAATGGGAAAATAAATGTCATGAAATAGGCCTACCTGATTACCTCTTATCCTTTGGCAAATAGTCTACAGCTGTGTCTGTTTGTCAGGAGCTCACAGGCACAGGAAACTATTAAGGCGCAGAATGTTATACAATGTTGCAAGTTTACTAACATGTTTGGGATGGACCAAATTAATAGTTGATACAATGTTTCAAGTTCCTTGCAGATAGGCCATGCATAGCCAATGTGATATGTAGAAAATATCCTGATTAAAAAAACAATCTGTAGGCTGCAATGTAATTTGTTTGTTGGTTTATGTAGTACATTTTTACATATTGGCATTAAAGTTACTTTTTAGATTTGTATAATTTTCATTTAGATATAATTTTGATTAACCACATGGCATTGATTTTGAGATATTTAGCTGTTCCACGAAAATGTGCACATGAAAACCATAACTAGCATGCAGATCAGTATAAATGGTACGATAACTTGGCACTCCAAATTGAAAAGGTTGCCGGCCACTGGTGTAGCCTATTACTGGCAACTTGAGGAGCGTAATGGCAGAATCTTCCAAGACCAGCTGCAACGGGAGGAGGGTCTGGAACAGTTTATTTTTCTGCTGGTTATGCTGTTTTGATCCCTTGCTCCTTTTTTAGTAATTTGTGTCTTCATTTTGTCTTCTGTCGCAGTGCTCAAAGCATCAGACAAGCTCAGTAGCTTAGATATACACTGCTAAAAAAAAATAAAGGGAACACTTAACAACACAATGTAACTCCAAGTCAATCACACTTCTGTGAAATCAAACTGTCCACTTAGGAAGCAACACTGATTGACAATACATTTCACATGCTGTTGTGCAAATGGAATAGACAACAGGTGGAAATTATAGGCAATTAGCAAGACAACCCCAATAAAGGAGTGGTTCTGCAGGTGGTGACCACAGACCACTTCTCAGTTCCTATGCTTCCTGGCTGATGTTTTGGTCACTTTTGAATGCTGGCGGTGCTTTCACTCTAGTGGTCGCATGAGACGGAGTCTACAACCCACACAAGTGGCTCAGGCAGTGCAGCTCATCCAGGATGGCACATCAATGCGAGCTGTGGCAAGAAGGTTCTCTGTGTCTGTCAGCGTAGTGTCCAGAGCATGGAGGCGCTACCAGGAGACAGGCCAGTACATCAGGAGACGTGGAGGAGGCCGTAGGAGGGCAACAACCCAGCAGCAGGACCGCTACCTCCGCCTTTGTGCAAGGAGGAGCAGGAGGAGCACTGCCAGAGCCCTGCAAAATGACCTCCAGCAGACCACAAATGAGCATGTGTCTGCTCAAACGGTCAGAAACAGACTCCATGAGGGTGGTATGATGGCTCGACATCCACAGGTGGGGGTTGTGCTTACAGCCCAACACCGTGCAGGACGTTTGGCATTTGCCAGAGAACACCAAGATTGGCAAATTCACCACTGGCGCCCTGTGCTCTTCACAGATGAAAGCAGGTTCACGCTGAGCACGTGACAGAGTCTGGAGACGCCGTGGAGAACGTTCTGCTGCCTGCAACATCCTCCAGCATGACCGGTTTGGCGGTGGTTCAGTCATGGTGTGGGGTGACATTTCTTTGGGGGGCCCAGCCCTCCATGTGCTCGCCAGAGGTAGCCTGACTGCCATTAGGTACCGAGATGAGATCCTCATACCCCTTGTGAGAGCATATGCTGGTGTGGTTCGCCCTGGGTTCATCCTAATGCAAGACAATGCTAGACCTCATGTGGCTGGAGTGTGTCAGCAGTTCCTGCAAGAGGAAGGCATTGATGCTATGGACTGGCCCGCCCGTTCCCCAGACCTGAGTCCAATTGAACACATCTGGGACATGTCTCGCTCCATCCACCAACGCCACGTTGCACCACAGACTGTCCAGGAGTTGGCGGATGCTTTAGTCCAGGTCTGGGAGGAGATCCCTCAGGAGAAGCCACCTCATCAGGAGCATGCCCAGGCATTGTAGGGAGGTCATACAGGCACGTGGAGGCCATGTACACTACTGAGCCTCATTTGGATTTGTTTTAAGGACATTACATCAAAGTTGGATCAGCCTGTAGTGTGGTTTTCCACTTTCATTTTGAGTGTGACTCCAAATCCAGACCTCCATGGGTTGATACATTTGATTTCCATTGATTGTTTTTGTGATTTTGTTGTCAGCACATTTCAACTATGTAAAGAAAGAAGTATTTAATAAGAATATTTCATTCATTCAGATCTAGGATGTTATTTTAGTGTTCCCTTAATTTTTTTGAGGAGTGTAGTTCATTCTATTCTAACATAAGGTGGGTCTATATATGGAAAAACACACTTAAATTCTTTTTTTTTTTTTACATTTCAACCAATCGATTTTTAGTCGGTGACAGCCCTAGTGTTCTGTGAAGAGGATAACATGGCATTTTCACCCTGCAGCATGGGCCAATACTTTACCAGGACTTCTTCCCGCCAAATGGTTTGTTGATTCAGTGGAGCGAAGGAAGACGTTAGAGGACAGATTGATGATAACGATGTTTACGATCAATTCAATGGCTTGATCATATTACGAACAAAGAAAACAGCAGACAGACTCCGAGCTCTCTCAATGTCGCCATGCAGTGCTATGATGACGATGAATAAGAAGATTGTGATGGTGGTAATCATACTCTCTTAGCCCGTGACCTGACTATGCTTTCTGTGGTCTGAATGGAGACCGTTAATGCTGATCTGTTTTCTGAGTGCTGCAGCTCTGCCGACTCTTGAGTGTGGAGATGCAGTATGACCTTAAGAGAGGGTATTTCAGGATGCACTCAGGACAAATGGCTTTAATATTAGTCTGTGTGGAGCCCTTGCCTGAGTTGTATTCATAAGGGCACAATGTAGCACATTTTTGTTGGTGTTATTTTTTTATTTTTTATGTAACTTTTATTTCTTCAGGGGAGCCCAGTTGAGATCAGGGTCTCATTCTCAGTGGTGCCCTGAGAACAAACAATTCACACACAAAAAAACTACAAGATACACTACATTTCAACAACACAAATATACAATCAACCAAGACACTTGCTAACCTCAGTGAATTCATTCCTCATCAGCATTTTAATTTGCCCTATTGGTGCCACAGATTCAAGATGTAATAAGGATTGTAAATTATTCCAATCATGGGGGGGGGGGGGTTATTTACCTATGATGGTAGATACACGAGGGACCTCGAGTTAACAAACCCTGTGAGTGTGTATGGTGCCTAGTGTTTTTATTCTTTAACATAGAAGTGCGATATTTTGGAAGCTTGTGCAGCAGAACTTTGGGAGAAATGAAGTGCTCTACGTGAATTTAGAGCGGTCCAGCTGACCATATGATAAAGGATGCAGTGATGAGTATTAAACCTGTCACCTGTGATAAAGCGAAGCGCGCTATGGTTCACTGCATCCAAAGGTTTTAGAATAGTGGCTGCTGCATTCTGATAAATGGTTTCACCATAATCAAGAGCTGCCTGCACCTGCGGTTTAGGGAGAGGCATGATCTATTTCTATAAAAGAAGCCTACTTTAAATTTCAACTTCTTGACTAGCTAATCCGTATGTTTTGTAAATATCACATTTTTGTCAATCCAAAAGCCCAGATATTTATAGGCAGAAACTTGCTCGATGAGAGAACTATCCAATGCAAAAATGTGTAAACCACCTGAAATAGTTCTACGATAATTAGAAAATGCATTAAGTACCAATTCTCAATCAACAAGGCTTTCTGCAAGGCAACAAAATCTGATTGCAGCTCTAACAGCCTGGTAAGCAGTAGGGGCAATAGCATAAGTGTCAGCTGCGTACAGGTGAATGTTACAGGTTTTTGCAGATAGACTAATAATATGTATATAAATAATAGTAAAGAGGACAGGTCCCAAAATCGACCCATGCAGGACACCTTTAGGAAAATCGAGGTAACTTGACACCATCAGAAAGCACACATTGTGTCCTGTTTGACAGATCGTTCCCAAAACACTTGCAAGATGCCTGGTCGCGGCCCATTTCAGACAACCTTTGGATGAGTAGGGGATGGT
Organism: Oncorhynchus mykiss; assembly: GCF_013265735.2. Lineage (NCBI taxonomy): Eukaryota > Metazoa > Chordata > Actinopteri > Salmoniformes > Salmonidae > Oncorhynchus > Oncorhynchus mykiss. The sequence continues at coordinate 64,838,058 of NC_048565.1, forward strand.
CTATAAATATGGCAGCACAGTGATTCCTATGACCTAAGCAATTTAACACATCATTTAAGACTAGCATAGCTGCTGAGACGGTGCTATGTCCAGATCTAAAATCAGATTGGTGCACGTTAAGCATATCATTTGAAGTTAGTTATTAGTTGAGAGTTTGCCAGTGACTAATTTTTTTTTGCAAGGTAAGATAATTTTGAAATAATGGCGACACTTATCTCGGTCAGAAGGATCCCCCACCTTTGTGAAGAGGAGGACATGCACCACCTTCCAGATCTTAGGGATAGCACCAGAAGCAAATGTTGAATATAACATTTGGATCAAAGGTTCTATAATGAAGGGGGAAGAAAGCTATAGTAAATTGTGTGGATTTTTGTTTAAAAAAAATCACAAGGCACTTATTTTTTTTAAACAATTTTGTCAATGATGTACTATTTAAAAAAAATTAAGTCAGTGCCTGGAAGTGCATCATTCTCTGCTAGGTGAATAGGGGACCCCCTCTAGTGGAACTTATTTTCATAAACTATTCTTTCAAATAAGTGGCCAGCTGAGGCAAAATGGTTATCTAAAGTACCCACAAATGTATTTTTGTGTCTGTTATGGGACCAGAGGCTGTCATAACCTGGTGGGGCAATGTGGGTTGGAGTTTTATTCAATAGATTTGACCACTTTCCAGAATGTAGCTGGATTTCCACCACTCTCAGATATACAGTTCAATAAGTATGTTGACTCTGGTTAGAAAAGCAGAGTACAACATCTATTTCTCAAATGTTTGAAGGACTGCCAGTCAAAGGTAGAATTAGTCAGTCTAGCCTTAGCCCACGTTTCTTTCATGAAATCTTTTAGACAATCCATGAGTGAACCATGAGTTAGATCTGTCCTTTACCCTTAATCTGTTATGAGGCTTGCTTATCTGCAACAGAGTTAAACAAAGAGGTTAAACATTTAAGGATCCAAATCAGAGATCGAGGACACAACCTCCCAATCACAAAATTCCAGGAAAGGTTACTGATTCAAAGTTCGAAAATACATTTTTGTAGTAATGCGCGGAGCCGTTTAGGTTGCTTACCATCTCTAATGCAGCCAATCGGGCAATGGTCACTGAGCTCATTAGCAAAGATTCCATTGGCTGTATACATATGAGTGGCGTTTGTAAGAATGATATCCAAAATAGTAGATTTATCCGGGTGTTTTATGGTGGGGCAGGTTGGTTTAGTTCAATTTAGCTCAATACAAATATATTTCAAGTCAAAACTAGCATCAACCAATCCAGGTTAAGATCACCCAATATTAATCATTCAGATTTAGCATAGTTAGACAGCAAGTCTCACAACTTGCTAAGAGCAATAGGGAGGGCCGATGGAGGGTGATAAACTCCCACTGACGTTAGTTGGGCATTATTACCCAGTCGCACATGTAGGACAAGACATCAAATTGCTTGGGGACAGAGGTGGTAATACACACAGTGACATTCAAAGTCGTTTTTAGGAATATGGCAATACCCACACCTCTGTCAGATCTACAAAATGATATCCATTTAGAGACACATCAGAGTCTGGCACAGACTTTTAACCAAGTAATTAAAAAAAATATCCACGTTGGTTTGAGAAGACAGAATTACAAAAATATACTTTTACATGAATCAGTCCAAGGCCACAGCTACGGGATTTCAGATCAGACACTCTTGAACACAAATGCTATGATCAGTAGTAGTCGCTGAATGTCTGGGGGTCATGCACTTTCTAATGAGTAATTAGGTTTGTGGTATTGAAGGATTTCACTTTCTCCCCACGGGAAATAATAGCAACACAAACGTTGCATATGGCCTTTTTGTTATCTTCCTATGAAGCGTCCAAATAGTTCCACACAGCAGACATTGTGTGCTAGGTTAGGAATGCTGTGTTGCAAGTGTAGTGCTGTTTTTCGTGGCGTTATTACGTCATCTACCTACGTTTTATATAGGTATGCAGGTCAGCTTTGACATCGTTTTTTGGACATCGGCGTTAAACTAGACATCTGGCTGATGCTGGCATTTTTAGCTAATATCGTCCAATTCCGATATCCTTACCGATATATTGTGCATCCCTATTTCATATTGGACAAGTTCCGGTAGTCCCTCTTTGTTTCAGTCCATTCTGTGTGGTGCTTAATTAATACGATCCCGGAGTGTCTTTTATGAGGACTCATCTGACCAATAGGAGAATAATAGTAAAATCATGGAATCACAGTGAATTACTTATGTCATTTCAGCAGAGAGAATGCAGCCAGCAAACAGAGGATGATGGTGTTCTATGACGATGTGTCATATCGTTACTATGGTAACCTCAGATGTTTTCTTGGGATTTTGGTCGTGTTGCTTTGTGCGTATTGCATGAGAGTCCCTATGCGTCGGCACAGAGCGATCAACTGAAGGGTAGAGGAAGGTCTCTGTACTCTTTCTCCCTCTCTATTTTGACAGCCTTTCCCCTTAGAATCACTGTATAATGAGTGTCCTGTTGTGAATGCTGTGTGCAAAGTCAAATTTCACATTCACCCACATGAATCCCTGTTTGTGTGGATTTATGTGTGGCTTTGTTGTACCTCCAACTTTACAAATGAGTCTCTCTCACTCACACACACACACACACACACACACACACACAGCCAATTGGATCTCTTTCTGCTGAGTGTGGAGAATTTGCTGTAAACAAGCCACTTTGTGAGATGTGTAGAGCAGCAGTGCTTTCGGAGTATGTGTATGTTTGTGCCTTTGCATTGTGTGTACCAACATCCAACGAGGCACATCAGTCTAACAGCAGTGTGGGGAAGGGAGCCTGCCACTGCTTATTGTAAGCAAGAGACTGTAATGACAGGGTACCTAAGAGAGACAGGCAGGATGAGGTTGGCTCATCATGTGAAAACCTCGTTCAGGGATAAGGCATCTCTTATTATATTTAATAGGCCTACAAAGAATGGTAAGATAAAGTATAAAGAGAAGACCAAATATTTGTTATGTTCACAGGCAATATCTAGACGAACAAAGACCTAGGCAAGCTAAAGAGTGTTATTGAAAGCAATAAAGAGGTGAAATTGAAAAGAGATTGTGGGTAAGATTTTGACAATTTGGAGAGGACTGTAGTGGTAGACTTGTGAAACCTGGTTACTGAGCCTATTTCCCCCTTCTGTCTGAGTCTGTGGAACACAATCATTGAGGATGTGGATCCTTAAATTAACAGGCAGGACCACACGGGGGGAAAATCAATTACTTCCATTTGCTGCTGCTGAGCCACCCAATAATGTGGAGAGTGTTGATGCGAAAGCCTGTGATCTGTGCCCTCTATTGATCCGACTGAGATTCACACATTTCGAGTTCATTCTAAAGCGATCAGCAAGTTTAGACAGGTTTGGGGGGGAAAAAGGATCGATTTCATATGCCTCACTGTATGTTTTAGAAGAGATGTGCATTGCATTAGTTAATCAGTTTAGTAAGTGGGCAACATGCGTGGAAGAAGGAATATACTATTAGAGGTCGACCGATTTAATCGGAATGGACGATTTTAATAAGGGCCAATTTCAAGTTTTCATAACATTCTAACATTGGTATTTTTGGGCGACGATTTAAAATGATAAAAAATTTTAAAAAATATACATGCATGCATACATACATACATACATACAGTGGGGCAAAAAAGTATTTAGTCAGCCACCAATTGTGCAAGTTCTCCCACTTAAAAATATGAGAGGCCTGTAATTTTCATCATAGGTACATGATGTCCCAGATGTGCTCAATTGGATTCAGGTCTGGGGAATGGGCGGGCCAGTCCATAGCGTCAATGCCTTCCTCTTGCAGGAACTGCTGACACACTCCAGCCACATGAGGTCTAGCATTGTCTTGAATTAGGAGGAACCCAGGGCCAACCGCACCAGCATATGGTCTCACAAAGGGTCTGAGGATCTCATCTCGGTACCTAATGGCAGTCAGGCTACCTCTGGCGAGCACATGGAGGGCTATGCGGCCCCCCCAAACAAATGCCACCCCACACCATGACTGACCCACCGCCAAACCGGTCATGCTGGAGGATGTTGCAGGCAGCATAACGTTCTCCACAGCGTCTCCAGACTCTGTCACATCTGTCACGTGCTCAGTGTGAACTTGCTTTCATCTGTGAAGAGCACAGGGCGCCAGTGGCGAATTTGCCAATCTTGGTGTTCTCTGGCAAATGCCAAACGTCCTGCACGGTGTTGGGCTGTAAGCACAACCCCCACCTGTGGACGTCGGGCCCTCATACCACCCTCATGGAGTCTGTTTCTGACCGTTTGAGCAGACACATGCACATTTGTGGCCTGCTGGAGGTCATTTTGCAGGGCTCTGGCAGTGCTCCTCTTTGCACAAAGGCGGACGTAGCGGTCCTGCTGCTGGGTTGTTGCCCTCCTACGGCCTCCTCCACGTCTCCTGATGTACTGGCCTGTCTCCTGGTAGCGCCTCCATGCTCTGGACACTACGCTGACAGACACAGAGAACCTTCTTGCCACAGCTCGCATTGATGTGCCATCCTGGATGAGCTGCACTGCCTGAGCCACTTGTGTGGGTTGTAGACTCCGTCTCTTGCTACCACTAGAGTGAAAGCATTGTTGTTTAAGTGTTTCCTTTATTTTTTTGAGCAGTGTATATTTTTTTATATACCTTTTATTTAACTAGGCAAGTCAGTTAAGAACACATTCTTATATTCAATGACGGCCTAGGAACGGTGGGTTAACTGTCTCGTTCAGGGGCAGAACGACAGATTTTCACCTTGTCAGCTCGGGGCATCCAATCTTGCAACCTTACAGTTAACTAGTCCAATGCTATAACCACCTGGCTCTCTCTCTTGTTGCCTTCTACAAGGACACTGCCTGTTACGTGAATGCAGTAAGCCAAGGTAAGTTGCTAGCTAGCATTTAACTAATCTTATAAGCACAATCAATCATAATCACTAGTTAACTACACATGGTTGATGATATTACTAGATATTATCTAGCGTGTCCTGCGTTGCATATAATCTGACTGAGCATACAAGTATCTATGTATCTGACTGAGCAGTGGTAGGCAGAAGCAGGTGCGTAAACATTCATTCAAACAGCAATTTCGTGCGTTTTGCCAGCAGCTCTTCGTTGTGCGTCAAGCATTGCACTGTTTATGACTTCAAGCCTATCAACTCCCGAGATGAGGCTGGTGTATCCGAAGTGAAATGGCTAGCTAGTTAGCGTGCACTAATAGGGTTTCAAACGTCACTCGCTCTGAGCCTTCTAGTAGTTGTTCCCCTTGCTCTGCATGGGTAACCCTGCTTCGATGGTGTCTGTTGTCGTTGTGTTGCTGATACAAGCCCAGGGAGGAGCGAGGAGAGGGACGGAAGCTATACTGTTACACTGGCAATACTAAAGTGCCTATAAGAACATCCAATAATCAAAGGTTAATGAAATACAAATGGTATAGAGAAATAGTCCTATAATTCCTATAATAACTACAACCTAAAACTTCTTACCTGGGAATATTGAAGACTCATGTTAAAAGGAACCACCAGCTGTCATATGTTCTCATGTTCTGAGCAAGGAACTGAAACGTTAGCTTTCTTACATAGCACATATTGCACTTTTACTTTCTTCTCCAACATTTTGTTTTTGCATTATTTAAACCAAATTGAACATGTTTCATTATTTACTTGAGGCTAAATAGATTTTATTTGAGTGTTCATTCAGTATTGTTGTAATTGTCATTATTACAAATAAATAAATAAATTGGCCGATTTTAATCGGTATTGGCTTTTCTGGTCCTTCAATAATCAGTATCAGTGTTTAAAAATCATAATCGGTCGACCTCTACATACAATGCACACACAGAATAGCACAACAGTCTGATCCAAGCTTCAGTGGCCGCTTTCATTTCCCTGTAAGTCTATTTATTTTGTGTAGTCATGAAAGCAGTCCGACATGGGATGTGGGGTATTGCACTGCATTTGTGGATGAGATTTTAAAAAAAGGGGGAAAAAAGAAAGTCCAATGGACAATTAATACAGAAGCCAGAGACTCAAAGAAAGCTTATTCACATGCAAGTCAACCAAACTGGACCAAGTATAGGCCTCCTGACTGTATGCCCATCAAGTTGCAATGTTCTCTGTTAATCTCAACGTCATTATTGTCCATAGATCAGTGGAAATGCCTAGTTGAGATTCTCCAGCATGCAAGTATGCATTAGTGTCTGTTTGGAGAGCCAGAAATTACACTGTAGTAGGGCTGCAGTGTAAAAGGGTAAAATGATGATGACTGCTTAATGATGACAGGAATTGAAGGAAACAGATGTAGTCTTTCGTCTTGCATTGTTCCCTGTTTTTAATGCATGTTGACTAACTTTTATGTTAAGTGTTTGCTGTCACTTGTTTTACAGTCTTTTTTGTTTGTCACTTTGCAAATTGGCAAATCCATTTAAAGCCCATCAATTATGTAGTTCTACCATGTCTTATGATTGTTCTTCAACCTATATGGTAATGCAATTTCAGGAGAATAGGCAATGACTCACTATCATTCTTGAACACAAGATGCTATAGCTAATTCACCATGTAGAGAGGGTAGACCAATGCACGTGTCGGGTACAGAAATTGGGAATTGCTGGCCCTCATGCTGCCATAGACAAGAGTTCAAAAGAACATGTGAGTCTTCTCTCCTCTTGCTTCCAATAAGAGGTGGATAAAAAAAAGATCAAAGCCAAGCCAAGGCCTGCCACAAGATGAGTTCGGTTTTACAAGTTGCGCTCCAACATTGAGCTCTCATGAAAAATGAAGAACACCACCAGCAAAGCTGTCACAGATCACGGCTGAACATACTTGTCTCCTGCATCCTGCTTTAGATGGCCTTGTTCAGGTGATCGTCATCAAAGACTCTGTCCCTGTGTTAGGAGTAGTTATTCTACTAAAGCCTGTGCAGTGTGTGTGTGTGTGTGTGTGTGTTATCCAACTATGAAATATTCAGTAATCCTGTGCGAAAGAGTCATGGTCTCTTAACCAGAGTTTTTATAGGTCAGCCTTGACAGCGATATGATACTATGATCACTGCGGTGTGGTGGGTGCTCATGTGTTCATGCGTATTCTCAGAGAAAAACACAGGGTGATTGATGGGAGATTTTGTGATCCAGCTCCTATCAGTCTGTGCCAGCTCGGTTCAGTAGTGCACACGGGAGTTTTCACTCACTGCGAGATCCGATTTACTCTTTCACTTAAGAGAATATACTGAACAATGATATACACGCAACATGCAACTATTTCTAAGATTTTACTGTGTCAGAGTTCATACAGTGCCTTGCAAAAGTATTCATCCCCCTTGGTGTTTTTTCCTGTTTTGTTGCATTACAACCTGTAATTTAAATGGATTTTTCTTTGGATTTCATGTAATGGACATACACAAAATAGTCCAAATTGGTGAAGTGAAATGTAAAAAATAACTTGTTAAAAAAACGGAAAAGTGGTGCGTGCATATGTGTTCACCCCCTTTTACTATGACGCCCCTAAATAAGATTTGGTGCAACCAATTACCTTCAGAAGTCACCATAATTAGTTGCACACAGGTGGACTTTATTTAAGTTTCACATGATCTGTCACGTGATCTGTGTATATATACACCTGTTCAGAAAGGCCCCAGAGTCTGCAACCCCACTAAGCAAGGGGCACCACAAAGCAAGCGGCACTATGAAGACCAAGGAGCTCTCCAAATAGGTCAGGGTCAAAGTACAGATCAGGGTTGGGTTATAAAAAATATCCAAAACTTATAACATCCCAATGGATCACCATTAAATCCATTATTAGAAAATGGAATATGGCACCACAACATACCTGTCAAATCACAGACCAGGCAAGGAGGGCAAAAAAGAGACCAAGGATAACCCTGAAGGAGCTGCAAAGCTCCACCGCGGAGATTGGAGTATCTGTCCATAGGACCACTTTAAGCCGTACACTCCACAGAGCTGGTCTTTACGGAAGAGTGGCCAGAAAAAAAGGCATTGCATAAAGAAAAAAATATGCAAACACGTTTGTTTGCCTTAAACATCTTAGGGCTGCAATCCCATTAACGGGATTGATATGACACCAGCCAGTGAAAGTGCAGAGCGCCAAATTCAAACAAATCTCATAATTAAAATTCCTCAAACATACATGTATCTTATACCATTTTAAAGGTAATGTTGTTGTAAATCCCACCAAAGTGTCAGATTTTTAGGTCCGAGCCAAGCCGCAGAACAACAGTCACAAAAAGCACAAATAGAGAGAAAATTAATCACTAACCTTTGATCTTCATCAGATGACACTCATAGGACCTCATGTTACACAATACATGTATGTTTTGTTCGATAAAGTGCATATTTATATCAAAAGATCTCAGTATACATTGGCGCGTTATGTTCACTAGTTTCAAAAACATCCTGTGATTTTGCAGAGCCACATCATTTTACAGAAATACTCAAATGTCAATGAAAATACAATTGTTAGACATGGAAATATAGATACACGTCTTCATAATGCAACCGCTGTGTCAGATTTCAAAAAAGCTTGACGGAAAAAGCAAACCATGCAATAATCTGAGAACGGCGCTCAGAAAACAAATCGAGATATCCGCCATGTTGGAGTCAACAGAAATCAGAAATAACATTATAAATATTCACTTACCGTTTGATGATCTTCCTCAGAATGCACTCCCAGGAATCCCAGTTCCTCATTAGATGTTTTATTTGTTAGATAATGTCCATTTATGTCCAAAGAGCTACTTTTGTTAGCACGTTTGGTAATCAAATCCATGAAGCGCGTTCCCTAGTTCCAGACGAAATGTCAAAGTTCCGTTACTGTCCGTAGAAACATGTCAAACGATGTATGGAATTAATCTTTAGGATGTTTTTAACATAAAACTTCAATAATATTCCAACCAGAGAATTCCTTTGTCTTCAGAAAAGCAAAGGACCGCAGCTACCTCTCATGTGAAATGCGTGTGACCAGCTGGCAGACCTCTGACTCATTTCTCTCTCATTCGGTCCCACTTCACAGTAGAATTTTCAAACTGGTTTCTAAAGACAGTTGACTTTTAGTGGAAGCCTTAGGAAGTGCAACATAACCAATATCCCACTGTGTATTCAATAGGGGCTGGGTTGAAAATCGACCAACCTCAGATTTCCCACTTCCTGTTTGGATTTCTTCTCAGGTTTTTGCCTGCCATATGAGTTCTGTTATACTCAGACATCATTCAAACAGTTTTAGAAACTTCAGTGTTTTCTGAGGAGCAGGCACTGTACTCTGGGCACCTCTGGGCACCTTTTCATCCAAGCTACTCAATACTGCCCTTGCAGCCATAAGAAGTTAAATAATATGGAAGAAGGTACTCTGGTCAGATGAGACAGAAATTTAGCTTTTTGGCCATCAAGGAAAACGCTATGTCTGGCTCAAATCCAACACCTCTCATCACCCCGAGAACACCATCCCCATAGTGAAGCATGTAGGTGGCAGCATCATGCTGAGAGGATGTTTTTCATTAGCAGGGACTGGGAAACAGGTCAGAATTGAAGGGTGGATGGCGCTAAATACAGTCACATTCTTGAGGGAAACCTGTTTGTCTTCCAGAGATTTGATTAGGACAATAACCCTAAGCATACTGCTAAAGCAACACTTGAGTGGTTTAAGGGGAAACATTTAAATGTCTTGGAATGGCCTAGTCAAAGCCCAGACCTCAATCCAATTGAGAATCTGGTATGGCTTAAAGATTGCTCTACACCAGAGGAACCCATCCAACTTGAAGGAGCTGGAACAGTTTTGCCTTGGAGAATGGGCAAAGAGCCCAGTGGCTAGATGTGCCAAGCTCATGGAGACATGCAGCTGTAATTACTGCAAAAGGTGTCTCTACAAAGTATTGACTTTCCGGGGGTGAATAGTTATGCACGGTCAAGTTTTCAGTTTTTTTGTGTCTTTATTTCTTGTTTGTTTCACAAGAAAAAATATTTTGTATCTTCAAAGTAGGCATGTTGTGTAAATCAAATTATACAAAATCAATTTTAATTCATTCCAGGTTGTAAACAACAAGATAGGAAAAATGCCAAAGGGGTGAATAATTTTGTAAGCCACTGTATAAGGAAAGTAGTCAATTGAAAAATTCATTAGGCTCTAATCTATGGATTTTACTTGACTGGCAATACAGATAAGCATCTGTTGGTCACAGATGCCTTAAAAAAAGGTAGGGAAGTGGATCAGAAACCAGTCAGTATCTAATGTGACAACCATTTGCCTCATGCAGCGTGACACATCTCCTTCGCATAGAGTTGATCATGCTGTTGATTGTGGCCTGTGGAATCTTGTCCCACTCCTCTTCAATGGCTGTGTGAAGTTGCTGGATTTTGGCGGGAACTGGAACACGCTGTCATACACGTGGGTCCAGAACATTCCAAACTTGCTCAATGGGTGACGTGTCAGGTGAGTATGCAGGTCATTTTCAGCTTCCAGGAATTCTGTACAGGATCCTTTCGACATGGGGCTATGCATTATCATGCTGAAACATGAGGTGATGGCGGTGGATGAATGGCATGACAAAGGGCCTCAGGATCTTGTCTCAGTGCATTTTGTGCATTCAAATTTCCATTGATAAAATGCATTTATGTTCGTTTTCCGTAGCTTACGCCTGCCCATACCATGACCCCACCGCCGCCATGGTACACTCTGTTCACAACGTTGACAGCAGCAAACCGCTCAGCCATACTACGCCCTACATGTGGTCTGCGGTTGTGAGGCCGGCTGAACGTACTGTCAAATTCTCTAAAACGATGTTGTAGGCGGCTTATGGTAGAGAAATTAACATTCAAATCTTTGGCAACAGCTCTGGTGGACATTCCTGCTGTCAGCATGCAAATTGGATGTTCCCTCAAAACTTGAGACATCTGTGGGATTGTGTTCTGTGACAAGACTGCACATTTTAGAGTGGCCTTTTATTGTCCCCAGCACAAGGTGCACCTCTGCACTGATTATGCTGTTAATCAGCCATACCTGTCAGGCGGATGGATTATCTTGGCAAAGGATAAATGCTCACACAGGGATGTAAACATTTGTGCAAAGATTTTGAGAGAAATAAGCTTTTTGTCCTCATGGAACATTTCTGGGATCTTTTATTTCAGCTCATGAAACATGGGACCAACACTTTACATGTTGCGTTTATATTTTTGTTCAGTGTATATTCTGTGAATGTCAGAGCCTGGAGTTGAATTTTCAAAGGCTATTAGGCCTTTAATTTCTCCTTTCATCCATACTCAAGAAGTGTTTTTATTTCATTTGCAAGCATTTAATGTTGGGCCTCTTACCAGCAGAGAATGTTGGGCCTCTTAATAGTTTCAATTCACCTTCCAACTGCCAAGGGTCACCCCCTGGAAGGCTCAAAGACGCTTACTCAAATTAACATTTATTCATTTTTCCAGACCGTATCCACAGCAACATCAAAGGTGAACATAATAAAATTAAAGGAAGAGTGGAGAACTGAATTGCCAACTTGTAAAAAAGGAAATGGTGGAATATGGATTTGACCTGGTTGAAAAAATGGCAAGTCTAGTCTTTACATAAGACACAAATTACTGTAACAGTAGTAGCGTCTGTACTCATTTGCTTGTCACAAGGTACAATATACATTTTAGTGGCATTACTCTGCTCTCAAAGTATTTCCTTAGATGCTGGACCTAAAGTATAGCTCGATACAGTAGGCTTAGGCTATAGCATTTCTCTCTCTGTGGGTTCAGTTGTAGCTCCACAGACAGCGAGGGTATCGAGTTGCCCTGTCCCTAGGCAAGCACTCCTTTTTCTCTCTAGTCCTTGAATACGTCCCACATATGGTCTATAGTGCCTCAATTTAAGATAAAGGGAGGACAGTATCAGACCGCCTAGTTTATTGATTATGATGAGACACTCACCCACTTAAATTACCCAGGGTTCCACAAAAGTAATATCTAAGAGGTCAGTCATGCCACATACCGTACATAGCATGGCATGTCTTTGGTGGCTTATGATTTACAAAGAAAATTATTTAATGGCTGGCTAGTCACCAAGTCTCTTTGTGGTTTTCCCTTCAAGCCAATTGAGGGCCCTTAAGCCCTGTCCAAAGGAACTGTCGTAGCGACAGGTGACGTCTTCTTCCAATGATATTAGGTTTATTTGAACTTGATATTGAATTGTGAAGTGATAATTCAATCAAAATATGTATAGGTATTAACATTAAGAATTTATAGATATGTCCTTATGTTTATTTAAGGCTTCTGACAGTATTTTTGTTTCCTACCCCAATTCTCACAAACACCAACATGACCCTGCATTATGCTTTGTTAATTAAAGGTTACATTAAAAGGTTAAAAACCTGCATTAACCCTGAACATCCTGGCTTTGAACATATGTTTTAGCTAACAATCTCTGTACTATCCGAACTGCAGGTCCACATTAACGTATAGAACTGATCTCACAATTCAACAGAATCTGCGTTCCTGATGACACCCCCCACCCCTCACCCAACTCTTTGTGCCGGGAGTGGTGACTGTGATGGTGATTAATAAAGAACGGCTCATGAAAATTACATCTCTGGATACACAATTACTGCCAAAATATGACTAAAGAAGCTCAGCGCCTGGAAGAAAATTTGTCATTTTTATACATGACACTTTCATAAATGTTCATACATTTGTGATGCATCTATTACACTTTTTTTTAAAAAGCCTTACAAAGTCTGTCTCACACCCCACCGTGTTTCGGTCTCTAGTTTTTCATATATTGACCATTTGTTGTTTTATTAAAGCACAGAATATCTAAGTACGATTCCCACTGTATTGTTTTAATTGCTGTTTCCTCATTCCATTTCTCCATTTGCTGTAACTTGCTGTGTAAAAAAAAAAACTTGTTTATATGAAAGGTTGGAAGGGATGTGTTTCCAGAACTCAAACTGTACCTGTCAGTATTGTCTTGGGTAGAATGAGTCTCGGTAATGATCCTGCCCACCTTGCAGAGTCTTGGACGTCTCTCACTCAACTCAGCATGGTTACCATGTCTCCCAACCCGTAGGTAAACTTGCCAACCACTACTCCAATGTTGTTAACCTACTTAGAGAAGATTGTAATGAGCCTTCCTAAGCAAGGGTTGCTACCATGTTGTGGTCATTGCTCAAAATCAGCGTCATTTCTGCAGCTCCAGATGGTTGAAATGGGGGTTTTGATAGGGTTATAGGATCGTAGACCTGCGAGCTACAGTATGGTGCTCTCTCTCTTTCTGTCCCCCTAGGCACTTCCTGTTTTATCACTGGAGTCAGAGTTGCTCAGGGTGTTGTGCTCCCAGTCCCAGAACAGCTACTGTCCTTTGTCAGAACAAGCCAGAGGGAGGGTGAGATCCGCCCCCTTCCCTCAACCCACCATTTATATCCCCCGTGAGGCCTGCAGTAGAGCTGTCTCTCAAAGCATTATCTTTTTTTACACTAAGCTGCCTCTGCATAGCACCCATCAAATCTAGCCATTTGTCAAACTGATGTAGTGCCATGCACAGTGAGTGGAATGCAGTATCAAAAAAGGCTGATGAAAAGATTTATCATGATATTCACAATCTGGCTTATCTGGTGTCTGAAGTTAAATGCCTTCTTGCAGTCGTAGTGTGTCATGTCAAATCTTACAATCGGGCTGCAGTATTTCATGGAGGCTAACCCAAGTGTAATAGAGGGATCTCACACACGCACTTCACGCACGCACACACACTTTCTGGAACCTACTCTGTGGGCTCTGGGCCAACATCAGCACACCTCCCAGGAGCCAACCAATCACCCAGAGAGAAGCACATCACACAGTGAAGCCTGCTCAGTACTTCCTCCCGGTGGGTCAGTAATCAGCCTCTTATTGTGGATGTCAACATTAGGGTTGCAAAGGGTCGGAAACTTTACGGTAAATTTTCGGAATTCTTCCGGACATTTTCCATGGGAAATTAAGCCCGGGAATTTTGCTTAAATTCATCAAAAGTTTGCTTATAACAGTGGACCTTTTTTTTTTGTGGGATACACATAGCAATTCTAGGTCTTGTGTCATATTTTAGTTAAACTATCCCCAATTCAATGGAATTGCAACCCTCTGCATGCACAGTGCATTCTTCCATCACATGTACAGCTGATTCTCAAGATCTTGCACACTAATGAAATGCTATTGAGCCCACACTACTAGATTGTCTGAGCCAAGGACTACATGCTTTCTGGTAAGTTTTGATTACAATACTGGGTGGGGTGAATGTATTTTATGACATACTGATTATGATTTTTGTTAACTAGTAAATAGTAGTCTAGAGCAAAGTGTGTTTAAATCATTTCTAACTTTTTAACAATTACTGCTAGTTAGTTTTTGCTACCATGTGGGTTTTAGATTTGCTTGAGCCTGCTAACCGGAGTGTTAATTCACCTGTTTCCATACATGTTTCAGTGTTAAGCATTTATCTTACAAAGGAGTTGTTTAATCTAACTACTTAACTATTTATCTGTACATGGAATTGTATTTGGGTTATTTTTACTAATTTCTTAACTTTACAGGAAAATGCCACGGGCACTATCTGATGTGGAGACATTTCAATGCAGCTAATGTAGAAGGACAAGTTGTGTACATTTGCAAATACTGTGCCAAATCATGTGAAGAATGCAACAAAGATGTAGAATCATCTGACCAAGTTCCCTCAGTGCTCACAACAAGCAACCTCTGTCAAATGTCCCACTACTTCTATTCGAGGTGAAATGATGTATCGATAGCAACAGCTCATGGTCCTCCTGAAATCAGATGGATTTTTTACTCAATGGAGGAACATAGTCAGAGAAATGCTGATCAATGTCTTGCTCGACCTGTGTAGGCAATTGGTTCACCTCTGATGCTCACAGGTAATGTGTATTGGAAGAGATATATGAAAGTTCTTCACCCAGAATACACCCCTCCAACCAGACATGCTTTATCTACTCATTTGCTGGATGCAGTTCAACAGAGTTCAAGTGAAGGTCAAGCAAATCATAGAGAAAGCAGACTGTATTGCAATCATCTCTGATGGGTGGTCGAATGTTCGTGGGCAAGGAATAATTAACTACATAATCTCCACCCCTCAACCAGTACTCTACAAGAGCTCAGACACAAGGGACAACAGACACACCGGTCTCTACATTGCAGATGAGCTGAAGGCAGTCATCAATGACCTTGGACCAAAGAAGGTACAGTTGAAGTCAGAAGTTTACATAAACCTAGGTTGAAGTCATTAAAACTTGTTTTTCAACCACTCCACACATTTCTTGTTAACAAACTATAGTTTTGGCAAGTCGGTTAGGACATCTACTTTGTGCATGACACAAGTAATCTTTCCAACAATTGTTTACAGACAGATTATTTCACTTATTTACTGTATCATAATTCCAATGGTCAGAAGTTTACATACACAAAGTTGACTGTGCCTTTTAAACAGCTTGTAAAATTCCAGAAAATTATGTCATGGCTTTAGAAGCTTCTGATAGGCCAATTAACATAATTTGAGTCAGTTGGAGGTGTACCTGTGGATGTATTTCAAGGCCTACCTGGTGACAGACAATGCTGTGAACTTGAAGGTTGCTTGGTCTAAAGTCCTACCCTCACATCACACCCTTTGGCTGTGCTGCTCATGCATTGAATCTGCTGCTCAAGGACATAATGGCACTGAAAACAATGGATACACTCTACAAGAGAGCCAAGGAAATGGTTATAATAGCAATCTACCTCACCAAGCAAAGTGAAAAGAATAAGAGCACCTCATTGAAGCTGCCCAGAAACACCCATTGGGGTGGTGTTGTCATTATGTTTCACAGTCTCCTGGAGGGGAAGGAATCTCTCCAAGAAATGGCCATATCAGACAGCCCCATCAAGAGGATCCTCCTGTATGATGTATTTTGAGAGAGTGGTAAGCATCCTGAAACATATAGCAGTAGCCATTGCATGGATTAATGGAGACTATGGCATCCTGTCTGATGTTCAGACTCTGCTTGCAGATGTAAGAGAAGAGATCCGTCCTGCCCTGCCCACTTCACTGTTGCTCCAAGCAGAGGAAACTGCAGTTCTGAAATACATCAAAAACCGTGAAGACCTCTGTCTGAAGCCCATACACGCCTCAGCGTACATGTTAGACCCCAAGTATACTGGCAAGAGCATCCTGTCTGGTGCAGAGATCAACAAGGCTTGTGGTGTCATTACTACCGTGTTGCACCACCTTGACCTGGATGAGGGCAAGTTTCTTGGCAGTCTGGCGAAGTACACTTCCAATCAAGGGTTTCTGGATGGAGAAGCAATATGGCAGTCGTGCCAACAAATTTCATCAGCCACCTGGTGGAAGGGACTTTGTGGAGCTGAGGCTCTTTTGCCGGTTGCCTCCACCATCCTCCAAATCCCCCAACATCAGCCGCCTCCGAGCGTAACTGGTCCTTGTTTGGGAACACACACACACACACCAAAACATGTAACAGGCTAACCAATACAAGGGTTGAAAAAGTGGTGGCCATCCGGGAAAATTTGAGGCTTTTTGAGCCTGACAACGAGACACCCTCAAGGTTGGAAAGTGACAGTGAAGATGAGGCCTCAGTCTGATGTTCAAGGGGTGGACATTGAGGAGGTCCAGGGAGGATACATGGAAGCCTGAGAGGAAGACAACCAAAGCTTTAGTTTCTGGACTATAATTTTATAGATGTATGTTGTGTGCCTATTGTTTAACCATTTGATATGTACTAGTGGATATTTTGAGACCTTAAAACGTTTTTGGGAGATGCGATGGATCATTGGGGATCATTCAATATTCCCTTTATTTTGTTGTTCAGTGAAATCATCCCATGTGAAGAGTCAACTCATTTAATTAGTTTAATTCGTAACTAAAAATGTTTTTTTTTTCTATTGGAAGGATTTAATAATTTTCAATTATGTCTTATGATAAGGTTAAAGGTTTGTTTCTGTCTCCTTATATGCTAAATGTATCCAATGCAAAAAAACATTAAAATGGAATTAATTTTCATTTGCATATTCCCGTTAATTCCCATATATTTCTGTTTATTCTCACGGAAAGTTTCCACCTATGAATATTCCCCAGAATGTGCAATCCTCGTCACCATGCTTGCAGATTTCCAACTTTAGAAGTTCAAAATCCCCTACACCATGCATGCCACTCTGTCTCTGCATGAAGGCCAAAACCCACAGCCCTAATGCAGCACTTCACAGAAACCTGAGGCAAGAAAGGGGAGGAGAGTCAATGTCGTGATTGCAGATGCTTCCGTTGAACACCACTTAACCCAGAAATAACCCAAATTACAGGAAGCTTTTACTCTTTTGTTGTTTGAATATCAACATTTCTCCTCGGACTGTAGGTAATTTCCCATAAAGTTAACAGAAGAGCTGATTCAGAAGATGGATTGCAGTAAATTGCGTTAAGTGTCCCTTCGTTTAGTGTGAATTAACCCTAAAATAGGCAACCACTATCTCTCACTTTAGATTCACAGGAATCAGTTCTTGAGCGTTATTCTGTGTCTGATGTGCAAGAAGGACACTCATTGTGAAAAGAAGGCAAATGGAAGCAAACACATTATTGAAATGGTGGTATAATGGTGGTATAATGCCAAGGTTAGGAAGAGTTGACAGTAGAAAAAACGACTACAGACGAGGCAGGATCTGCGTCCCACACTGCAGTAAAATGCTTTGGGTAAAAATAACGTGAAATGTGTTTAACTGGACTGAACTACACTTACCGAATCCCAGCGGGAGAGATGTGTTAGTCAGGAGTTACCCTCAGCTAAAGAGTATTTGTGTTATGAAGCAGGCTTAATCCATGCCCGGGAGGTCTGCAACATGAAAGCACGGCACTGCCTTCCCCATAATCAAGCTCTCAGCATGACTGTGAGCTAGCAAGGCATGTGGAGAGACTAGGGCCTCTGACAGTGAATGGATGGCTACAGGAAGTAGCATGTCCTTTCTAATTGCCCACGGCATGAAACAAGGCCAGGGACCTCATTTATATTATTACTACCTTGGAAGCAAATTCAATAGAGCAAGTCAAGACTAACAAATATCTTTGAGTTTGGGTGGGTGAGAAGCTGAGCTTGTCTAGTCATTTTGAGAACCTGGTAAAGAAGATCAAGTTGAGAATAGGTTTTTATTACTGGCATAAGGCTTGTTTTTCTTTGGAGTCCAGAAAAGAGCTGGTATGGTGTCCATTCCTGTTATATGCAGACCTCAAGCACTACCCTGAAGGCACTTGATACCATGTATCATGCAGCTCTTATGTTTATTACCAACCAAAAGCATCTGACACACCACTGTGATCTCTCTTTGTGGACTTAAACATTGGTATACTATGATCTTTAAGGACAGAAAACAATACATGCCAGTTACGGTTTCACTTCTGCTTACTTTTTAACGGTTCCTAAAATCAGAATGGGTCATAGCAAAAAGTGTTTTAGTAATTCAGCTCAGTGGTCTTAGAATTCTCTCCAGACCAGCTTGAAACTCCAGGATCTTGTTTCCTTGGAGGAGTTGAAAAGTTTATTTGACTCACATGTTACTGAGGAATGTGATTGTCATTAGGTCATGATGTGGTGGTACATATATTTTTATTTAATCATATGACACATGTATGTGTTTGTAATTTAAATGTATGTGTCTGTGATAAAAAATATATAAAAAATATGGTGTGTCTGTAAGTTGTTACTGTAACGGAGATGCAGGGAGTCAGGAAGCAGGTGCAGTCGTTGAGTTTAATAGGAACTTTAACCCGTACGCTAATAATCGGGAAGCAAGTACAGGGAGTGAATAATTTAATAAATAAACTAACATGGAACAAAACAAGAAAAACGAGCAGCGTACAGACAAACACAGGAACAGAATCAATAATGCCTGGGGAAAGGACCAAAGGGAGTGACAGATATAGGGGAGGTAATCAGGAAGGTGATGGAGTCCAGGTGAATCTCACTATGCGCAGATGCACGTAACGATGGTGGGAGGTGTGCGTAATAATAAGACAACTGGCCGCCGCAGAGGGTGAGCGGGAGTAAACATGACTGTACTCCCTCCCTGACGCGCAGCTCCAGCTGCCGGACAATGTCGACCAGAGGGACGGTCCCGAGGACCATGAGAGGGCCGGTCGCCTCTGCTGAGGCGCTGGAACCTGTAGCGCAGAAGGGAGCCGAGGGGAGCCAGCCGAGGCGTCCCCGGTTCTTTTGACGAGGTGCGGGGAACCGGCCGAGATGTCCCCGGTAGCTTCGGCCGAGGCACAGGAGCCTCCGGAGCCGGCTGTGGAATGGTTGATTTGCAGTGGAAGAATGTGCAAAGTAGAGAGAGAAATAATGGGGTGCAAAGGAGCAAAATAAATAAATACAGTAGGGAAAGAGGTAGTTGTTTGGGCTAAATTATAGATGGGCTATGTACAGGTGCAGTCATCTGTTAGCTGCTCTGACAGCCGGTGCTTAAAGCTAGTGAGGGAGAAGTGTTTCCAGTTTCAGAGATTTTTGTAGTTCATTCCAGTCATTGACAGCAGAGAACTGGAAGGAGAGGCGGCCAAAGGAGGAATTGGTTTTGGGGGTGACCAGAGATATACCTGCTGGAGCGCGTGCTACAGGTGGGGGCTGCTATGGTGACCAGCGAGCTGAGATAAGGGGGGTCTTGTAGATGACCTGGAGGGACTTGTAGATGACCTGGAGCCAGTGGGTTTGGCGACGAGTATGAAGCGAGGGCCAGCCAACGAGCGCGTACAGGTCGCAGTGGTGGGTAGTATATGGGGCTTTGGTGACAAAACGGATGGCACTGTGATAGACTGCATCCAATTTATTGAGGAGGGTATTGGAGGCTATTTTGTAAATTACATCGCCGAAGTCGAGGATTGGTAGGATGGTCAGTTTTACAAGGGTATGTTTGGCAGCATGAGTGAAGGATGGTTTGTTGTGAAATAGGAAGCCAATTCTAGATTGAACTTTGGATTGAAGATGTTTGATGTGAGTCTGGAAGGAGAGTTTACAGTCTAACCAGACACCTATGTATTTGTAGTTGTCCACATATTCTAAGTCAGAACCGTCCAGAGTAGTGATGCTGGACGGGCGGGCAGGTGCAGGCAGCGATCGGTTTTACTTGTATTTAAGAGCAGTTGGAGGCCACGGAAGGATAGTTGTATGGCATTGAAGCTCCTCTGGAGGGTTGTTAGTGTCCAAAGAAGGGCCAGAAGTATACAGAATGGTGTCGTCTGCATGGAGGTGAATCAGAGACTCACCAGCAGCAAGAGTGACATCATTGATGTATACAGAGAAGAGAGTCGGTCCAAGATTTGAACCCTGTGGCACCCCCATAGAGACTGCCAGAGGCCCGGGCAACAGACCCTCCGATTTGACACACCTACTTCTCTGATAGAGTTCGTTGGTGAACCAGGCGAGGCAATCATTTGAGAAACCAAGGCTGTCGAGTCTGCCAATGAGGATGTGGTCATTGGCAGAGTCGAATGCCTTGGCCAGGTCAATGAATACGGCTGCACAGTATTGTTTCTTATCAATGGCGTTTAAGATATCGTTTAGGACCTTGAGTGTGGCTAAGGTGCACCCATGACCAGCTCAGAAACCAGATTGCATAGCGGAGAAGGTATGGTGGGATTTGAAATGGTAGGTAATCTGTTTGTTGACTTTGCTTTCGAAGTCCTTAGAAAGGCAGGGTAGGATAGATACAGGTCTGTAGCAGTTTGGGTCAAGAGTGTCCTCCCCCTTTGAAGAGGGGGATGACCGCAGCTGCTTTCCAATCATTGGGATGAATATTTAGTTTTATAAACTTCTGACTGCAGGAATGTCCACCAGAGCTGTTGCCAGAGACTGTAATGTTAATTTCTCTGCATACAACATCGTTCCAGGGAATTTGGCAGTACGTCCAACCGGCCTCACAACCGCAGACCACATGTAACGACACCAGCCCAGGACCTCCACATCTGGCTTCTTCACCTGTGGGATTGTCTGAGACAAGCCATCCAGACAGCTGATGAAACTGTGGGTTTGCACAATCAAAGAATTTCTGCACAAACTGTCAGAAACCATCTCAGAGAAGCTTATGTGTGCTCGTTGTCCTCACCAGAGTCTTGACCTGACTGCAGATTGGCATCGTAACTGACTTTAGTTGGCAAATTCTCACCTTCAATTCCGCTGGCACACTGGAGAAATGTGCTCTTCATGGATGAATCCCGGTTTCAACTGTACCGGGCAGATGGCGTGTGTGGGAGAGCAGTTTGCTGATGTCATCATTGTGAATAGAGTGCCCCATGGTGGCGGTGGGGTTATGGTATGGGCAGGCATAAACTACGGACAACGAACACAATTTCATTTTGTCGATGGCAATTTTGAACGCACAGAGATACCTTGACAAGATCCTGAGGCCCACTGTCGTGGCATTCATCCGGCGCCATCACCTCATGTTTCAGCATGATAATGCATGGCCCCATGTCACAAGGATCTGTACACAATTCCTGGAAGCTTAAAATGGCCCAGTTCTTCCATTGCCTGCATACTGACCAGACATGTTACCCCTTGAGCATGTTTGGGATGATCTGGATTGACGTGTATGACAGCTTATTCCAGTTCCCACCCTATATCCAGTAAGTTCTCACAGCCATTGAAGAGGAGTGGCACAACATTCCGCAGGCCATAATCAACAGCCTGATCAACTCTATGCGAAGGAGATGTGTCGTGCTGCATGAGGCAAATGGTGGTCACACCAGATACCACAGGTGGGACCAAGTCACTATTATTCAAGTCGCAATTCTCAAGTCACAAGGTCCGAGTCTCAAGTAGAATGGGTCAAGACTCGAGTCCAAGTCGTGCATTCTAAGAGCCAAATGGTCGAGTCGCACGTTTTCAAGTCAGATAAAATAAATCTATACATGCTACAAATCTTTGTCTATTTATTGAGGCTACCAGACAGCCTATGTCATTGTAAAATAGGGCCATAAGGGCATGAAATGAGCAGAAGGCAAGGCAGGTAGACTGGCTCAGTGTACATTTATTTACAGGTCTTGGTGATCCAATGGTGAAAGAGCCATATCATACAAAATATACAAGTAGATGTATCCAAATATGCATGGGCAATATCCCAAAAGAAAAAGCCTTTATCAGCCCTAACCTGTCCTATTTGAATGGACATCGGTAGAGGGCAAGACTGTACAGACTCTCCTTGAGAACAGAACAGAAGCTCAAACCGGTAGGCCGGTAGGCCTACATTTAATAAGCGCTTGGACCACTTGACCACTTGGACTCCCCGAGGACCATACAATTACCCAATTGGCAGTTACAACCATTAAACGGTTCTACAATGTAAAAGGCAATTTCCATATAATTGTATTTGCCACATGTGCCGAATACAACAGGTGTAGAACTTACAGTGAAATGCTTACTACAAGCCCTAACCAACAATGCAGTTAAATTTTAAAAATAAAGTAACATTATTAAAGAGCAACAGTAAAATAACAATAGTGAGGCTATATACAGGGGGTACTGGTGCGGGGGCACCGGTTAGTCCATTGTTACAATAGTAATTTCGTCTTTATCATTCAATATCATGAATGATATTTCAACACCATGCATTCATGGAATATAATTTGATTTTATTCAATGTTTTGTCTCCAAAGCATCATTTTTACCCCCCTTTTGTGATCTTGTCTCATCGCTGCAACTCCCTAACGGGCTCGGGACAGGCGACGGTCCAGTCATGCGTCCTCCGAAACATGACCCGCCAAGCCGCACTTCTTAACACCCGCTCGCTCAACCTGGAAGCCAGCTGCACCAATGTGTCAGAGGAAACATTGTTCAACTGACGATCGAAGTCAGCCTGCAGGTGTCCGGCCCGCCACAAAGAGTCGCTAGAGCGCGATGAGCCAAGTAAAAATTTTTGTGCAGTCTCTCAATAAATAAACATTTCCTCATGTGCAGCTTCAGAAAGTTTATGGCCTGTGGGATAAAAGAGGTCTTGTATCTGTTGCTGTTGAGTTTGGGACGTTTTTTAAAACGACAAACCTGAGGGGGAAAAGTGCACAATCGTCAGAGGGGGTGGTCAGGACAGTCTAGGATACTGTTCGCTCCACTCACAACTTGTTTTCTGAATGTCACTAAGACCTGTGCCTGTTGCACCCCGATGACCTTGCTGACCACCTTAACCACGCTGTCCAACCTATTTTTGTTGCAAACATTAAGATTGCCAGACCAGTCCACCATCGAGAACATCAATAGGGATTCAATATAAGTCCTGTAAATCAGTGTTCAGCTTTCAAAAAAACAATATAGCTCCCATTTTACAGATGGCATCAGTGTTCTCCTCAAATGTCTGCTTGTTGTCCAGCACATTTCCCATGTACTTGTCAGTGCTGACCAGTCATTTCCCATGACCACAGTGGGTGTGGGGTTCAGTGGATGCCTTCTAAAGTCAATGGCCATATCTTTAGTTTGAGACATTCAGTTGGAGGAATCAGTTCTCACACCATGACACGGTCCTCTACCACAGGTCCATGCTCAGACTCTCCCATCCTGTAGTGGACCGACGATGACGGAGTCATCAGCAAACTTGATGTGCCTGTTTTTCTATTCGCTGCGACAGTCATTAGTGTATAGTATGTACAGAAGTAGAGGGCACACAGCCTCGTGGGGATCCGGTGGAGGAGCAGAGCTGCTTTGACATGACGCCATTTACTCACACTTGTTGGGACCGGTCGGTAAGGAAGTCCACTACCCAGCCCACGATGCTCACGTCCAGCTTTAAGTGGGAGAGAAGCTTCTCTGCTAGCATGTGAGGCTGGAATAGTATTGAAGGCCGGCGATAAGTCGAACAGAAGCTTTGCATGGGTTTGTGGGCGTTCCTGGTGCTTGTAGAAGAAGGGTTAGAGTGGCGTCCTCCACCCCCCGCTTTGCCCTGTAAGCAAACTGCAGGGGGTCCAGGGAATTCTCAATCTGACACAGTACATCCATCTTGATTAGCTTCTCAAATGATTTCATTACCAATGATGTCAGTGCCACTGGCCTAAAGTCATTTTAGCACCTTGGGGGATTTGCATTTTGCCACAAGAACAACAGTAACATGCTTTCAGAGTTTAGGCACCTTCTGCAGCTGGAGTGACATTTTTGTTCAGTATATTTACCTCTTTTTTTTTTTCATAAGGATGTCATATCCTCCATTTGCAGAAAAAAGCTTCAGTTACTTTCCTGCTTGCAATGCAAGAGTTCAACTATTAGAAACTGCACACGCATGGCCTAAGGTTTATGGGAAGCAAAGTACATTCTCATGTCAGGTTGAGTTTCTAAATGCCAACTTTTCTGTGAAAACTGGTGCACGCATGTTTTAGGGTATTTTTTTTTGTCTGTACGCAACGTTTATACATGAGGCCCCAGGCCTTTTCTACTTGACACTAATTCAAAAGAATGGCCTGATTTTCACAGGGCTACTACCGGCTGACGCTTAGGCAGCGGCAGGGGCCGTTTTGTATGTTTCCCATCTTACAATGAATGATTCACTCTTTCTAAGGAAGATCCAGATTGATGAGATGGATGGAAAGGTTGAGGTGGCATAATGCAATATGCTGTATATTTTCCCCTTTCGACCCTCCATCATACACAGCATTCGGTGTATGACAGACAATCTCAATACACACAGAGACTTATTGTAGCCTAGAGAATGTTCTGCTATAGCAATCCAACTCACTGGTGTGGATATGTTTTTCCCTGTAGGCTATCTGAGACTGGAAACGGGATTGAATCAAATCTGTCATAGTGTTTCCTGTTTATGTTGCGTATTTGTTTACACAAATATTGCTCCCGAACCCACTTCACAGAGCCCCAAACTATTCTGCAACATTATTTGACCCGGGATAGAAAGATGTTTATGCTGTATAAATACTGCAATGTAGGTTGATCCCTGTATAACAACAACATGGATTTGGTCCTATCTGTTGACGTTTCTGTGCACCTAGCCATTTAAGTAATCTAGTTACATTACAAGTACAGTCAGTGTTTCCCCCATCTTCTCCACTGTTCCCGCGTTCATCTGCTGTGGTTCCATCAAAGCCCTGCCATATTTAAAGATTAGCTATGTACAAAATGTTGAACCGGAAGAATCCAGGGAGGATTAGCTCATCTTCCAGAGCAAAACATGCAAACCAGGCCTGATGCCTTTTTGTGTGGCGCCTCTGCAGTGGCCTCTCAGTCACGGCCTGTGTGCCAAGGTCTGGTCTGGTGGATGGCATAGCGTGGAGTAAGTTAGTAAGAAGCTGTCTGCCCAGGGAAGCTCCAGCCTGGCACGCGCACACACACACACACACACACACGCCACAGGGTGAGGCCAGCGGAAGCCCTCATGACACCCACACGACACGCACTCCGACAGGGCAGCAGAGGCTCCCTTCTCCATGGTCCTTACCCACCATGACATGCAGGTTGACTATTAATGTCAAGAGTCGTATCCTGGAGGCAGAACTGAGAGATTTTCCCTTAGAGAGGCCAGCTGCAAATTAAAAATTGGCAATATTGAAAAAATTCATGAAAACAAAAATGTGATAATTTAAGGTTAAGTTTAGGCATTGGTTAGGTTTAAATTCAGATTTGATTACTTTGTGGGTGTGCTAGATAGTGACCACTTTGCATAGCTGCTTCCAGAACAAGATTCATGCCGAAAAACCCGCTGCTCATGACATTCCAATCAGATGCACCAATTGCAAATTAGTGGTTTTCAGCTACACTGTTTCTTGCAGCGGCATGATCGTTTTATTACTGATGATCTGCAATCGAGATGATACCCTCTAATCGCTTGTGAGCTTTGCAAATTATCCACGTAACACATTTAAATTACCAGTGTTACAAAAAGCTAATTATTTCACAGTAATGGATTATGTTCTACTGTATCTACTGTATAATAGCATACTATGAGATCCTAAAAGGCTCAAGCCAGTCTTTAGAAATGGAGCTTATTGTCTGTAGATGTTTCTGTAATAACCTTTTCCCTGTTACTGATGTCCCAAGTTTTTCCTTAAACTGCTTTCAAAATGTTTGATGCTACTACTGTATGACACCATCAAAGCTTGCCTGTCCGATCTGTGTCACTGACAGATTTTGTTTTCTTTGTTTTCCCAGTAACCTTTGACCACTTCCAGATTCTCCGGGCCATTGGGAAGGGAAGCTTCGGAAAGGTAATGCAGTCGGCGCTCCGACTCCCTCTGCTCTCTAGCTACTCTGTGTGTGCGTATGTGCTTTCAGCGCCACACAAAATATTGTATTTGAATTCCATAATTTAGAATTTGTATTAGGATATTGTAATGCACAAATGTAATAATTTTATTCATGAATTGAACTTGTATTTCATGATTTGAAACTGAAATGAATGAATATTGCATTCAGTTTAAAAATTCTATTTCAGTAATTGAATATTCAAATTAAATATTTATATATTCAGTTTCAATGTGGTAGATGGGGTCATAATTGTCTGTATCAGGTTGACAAACTATTTTAAGTGTATCAAAGTTTCATATACTCAACTTCTCAGATTCAGTTTTTAAATGCAGTTCTCTAAATTCAGATTCAAAACCAGACACCATCCTGGTACTTTTCTAGCCAGGAAAGGTGAAGGAGGACAGATCAAATCAAACACTCTCTGTGGTAAACAGTAGCATCTGGCAGTTTCTGAAACCAGCGTGGCATGTTGAATTTATTTTCTTCTGTTGAATTTGGCTCTAGCATTTGAACCATTTCGGCTATAAACTATTATGACCCCATTCCTGAAAGCTAAGACGATCTGAAACATGGACGTGCCTTCTGTTCCCCTGGGGGAATAAAGTGTTGTCCTTTTTATATAAACTTCCTGAACTCTTCCCCACAGGCATAAGTGGGCTAACACAATCTTGTGACGTGCTGGAGACCTGGTTCAAACTCAGTCAGTCACAAGAGCAAGATTAAATAGGGAGTGTGACGGCTAGCCTTAGAAGGGCTATGAGAGGACTATTCAACTATATTCTTATGGAGGCCAAATTACGATTTCTGTGACACTCCCTTCTAACATGTCCTGCGTAGCCTGGGATAATTATAGAGGGGAACAGAGCATCTTAGCTTTCAGGAATGGGGTCATAAAAGGTTATAGCCAAAACGATTCAAACACTAGTCAAATTCATAGGAAGAAAATGGATTCAGCATGCCACAGTAGCTATGTTTCCATGAACTTGTCCAGGGATTTTTATTTATTTATTTGTCAATATTTACAAAGTTTTGCATAAAAAATAGATGCGACAGTTGCCTGCTAGGGTGTGTTTCCATTTAAATCTCTTGTGTCGACGAAAACAGCTGGACGTAATGATTTAACTAGTGTCGAATAAATTTGTAGTGATTGAAGTGTTTCCGTTGCCCATTTAGGCAAATTGCGCATTAATAAATAGGTGGGAGGGCAAACAGGCTAACGCTTATCTGTTTCACGTCTCAGGTAGCACACGAAAGCCAGGATGGATAGAATGCAATAATTGACTAATATTCGCCATATTCTAATTAATCTCATGTGCCAACGTATCTCCACGGTTCCGTGCCATGGGGAAACTTGGATAGTGAAACTTTCCAGCCAACCAGAAAAGCAAGTCGAAGCAATTCAGGCATTCTTGAAAGTCAGGACAATCCTTGTCCTGCAAATAAACATTTTATAGTTCGGAAAAAATGGATTTTGCAAGAGAGGCATTTAGAATGAATTGTGAGTGGAACTTTATAGTTACACGGTGACGTCACATGTTCTAGGTGCCTTCAAAATAATTTGACAATCATCATTTATTTCAAAAGCACAGTTTTCATCATTTGTCCCAACAAAGAAATACACCCCTGACGAATGGATCCAAATGTTGTCAATCTTTAGATCATTTCTCCAATATCTCTATTTCCATTACACATGTCTCAATTTTTTGGGGCACGATTGCTTTTGTCAAACAAACCTGGATCAAGGGAAACCTGCCTACCTGGCGCCAGAAGATACTGTTTACCACAGAGAGCTTTTGATTCTATCTGTTCTCCTCTACTTTTCCTAGCTGGCAAAGTACCAGGATGTTGTCTCTGGATTTGAATTTGAAATTAAAGAAATGCATTTTAAAGTTGAATCTGAATGCATCTGAGATGTTGAATATCTGAAACTTTAATAAACGGGAAATTATAGTTTGTGAACTTGATACACGGACAATGAATGCAATATCTACCATATTGAAACTGAATATGTAAATATTTAATGTGTAGATTCAATTAAAATGTAATTTTAAAACTGAATGCAGTATTCATTAAATGCTAATTCAATTTCTGAATTCAATGATTCAATTGGTGCATTACAAATGTAAAAAAATACATTCAAATTCAATATCCCAATACAAATGCAAAATTAGGGAATTCAAATGACTCTGGGTAATTCTGTGGCACTAATTACCCCTCACACTCATTATTCTCAACAAGGAAGCAGAGAAGGTCTGGTGAATTGGGCCTGAAGTAATTACATTTGAACTCTGATTAATCTTAAACGTAGCGGTTAATTAATTTAACTGTAGCTGCATTTTGTTTCTTTAAATGTAATCTTGTGTCAGTTGGGATGTAAGTAGATTTGACCCTCTTTCTTAAATCTAATTACAGATAAGGCAAAATAGCTCAAATCGTCATTTTGCTTAATGCTTATCTTGTGTAATGAAATGCCAATAGGGAAAGTGTGTGTGTGTGTGTGTGTGTGTGTGTGCGCACGTGCGGGTATTGAAACTTAATACCACAACTCTTTAAATCCTCTGAAATATCCTGACTAATATATGTTCATTATACTTGCAGTCTTAGCAAACCTTTTTGCAATCTTTCCTCTTTGCTCTTTTCAAAATGGAATCTTTTGGCAAAATAAGTGTCTCTTTTACACAGCAAGTCAGCCCCAGCTGCAGAATACATTACCATCTGAATTTATGTTAATTTTACTTATTGCTTCTTTCCCTCAAGCTGCTGTCACTTCCCTTATTATGTTAGAGAGAGTATCTGCAGTAAGGCATGAAATCCACAGCATCCAGCCAGGGGTTTAAAGGCTGAGCCATTCGACACATCTGGCCTTAGACTAGTGTCCAAAAAGATATTACAGAAAGAGACGTAGACGTTCACTGGATATGAAAACCCAGAGCGAAAGGGGGGGCAGCCCTGATGGTTCTCTCACGCACATGCAGGCACACACGCATGCATGTACAACACACACTTTTACAAGCATTTAACACATACAGTACCTTCGGAAAGTATTTAGACCCCTTGACTTTTCCCACATTTTGTTACGTTACAGCCTTATTCTAAGATGGCTTAAAAAATCCTTAGCAGTCTACACACTACTCCATAATGACAAAGCGAAAACAGGTTTTTCGATTTTTTTTTTCCTTCTCCAAATGTATTAAAAATAAAAAAGTGATAACATCTTTACATAAATATTCAGACCCTTTGCTATGAGACTCGAAATTGAGCACAGGTGCATCCTGTTTCCATTTATCATCCTTGAGATGTTTCTACAACTTTATTGGTAAATTCAATTGATTGGACAGGCACACACCTGTCTATATAAGGTCCCACAGTTGACAGTGCATGTCAGATCAAAAACCAAGCCATGAGGTTGAAGGAATGGTCCGTAGAGCTTCGAGACAGGATTGTGTCAAGGCACAGATCTGGGGAAGGGTACCAAAAACTGTCTGCAGCATTGAAGGTCCCCAAGGACACTGGCCTCCATCATTCTTAAATGGAAGATGTTTGGAACCACCAAGACTCTTCCGAGCTGGCCGCCCGGCCAAACTGAGCAATTGGGGAAGAAGGGTCTTGGTCAGCGAGGTGACTAAGACCCCGATGGTCACACTGATTGAGCTCCTCTGTGGAGGTGGGAGAACCTTCCAGAAGGACAACCATCTCTGCAGCACTCCAACAATCAGACCTTTATGGTAGAGTTACCAGACGGAAGCCACTCCTCAGTAAAATGTGATGCATGAAACATGATAGCCCACTTGGAGTTTTCCAAAAGGCACCTTAAGACTCTCAGACCATGATAAACAAGATTCTCTGGACTGATGACACAAAGATTTAACTCTTTGGCCTGAATGCCAAGCGTCACGTCTGGAGGAAACTTGGCACCATCCCTACGGTGAAGCGTGGTGGCAGCATCATGCTGTGGGGATGTTGTTCAGAGGCAGAGACTGGGAGACTAGTCAGGATCGAGGCAAAGCTGAACGGAGCAAAGTACAGAGATCCTTGACGAAAACATGATCAGGACCTCCGACTGGGGTGAAGGTTCACCTTCCAATAGGACAACGAACCTAAGCACACAGCCAAGACCAAGCAGGAGTGGCTTCAGAACAAGTCTCAATGTCCCAGCCAGAGTTCAGGCTTGAACCCGATCGAACATATCTGGAGAGACCTGAAAATAGCTGTGCAGCAACGCTCCACATTCAACCTGGCAGAGGGTCTGAGTATTTTCCGAAGGCACTGTAGATGTGACCAAGAAATTGGCCTTCGGGTAACCTTGCATGTCAGGCTTGTAAACTCTATACCATGTCTGGTAAATTGGCCTAGCCTTCAAAAACCTGGTTGCCTACTGCCAGGAGGCTGACACATGTGACCTTATTCCCAATCACTAATAAAATATAAACAAATGCTTTATTGACCACAAAATCAACATTTTGCAATGGCCATCAGTCTCCGGACTTGAACCCCATTGAAAACATGTGGTTTGAATTGAAGAGGGCAGTCCATTAGAGCAGACAATGATATCAAGGATCTGGAAAGATTCTGTATGGCGGAATGGTCTAAGATCCATCCCAAGGTTCTCCAATCCATAAAACATTTGAGAAAAAGGCTTAGTGTCGTTTTCCTCGCAAGGGGATGAAAACAGGGATGCCAGTCATTTTGACCCAGATCTTTTTAGATTGCCTTTATTACTTGTTAAACAAAATATTGTTTCCCGAGCAATTGTATTAGTATAAAATAATATTATTTCCTGATTTTCTTTTTAGCATACAATATAGCTCAGTATTTGTATTATTTATTTTATAAAGTCTTTTTCTTTTTTTGTTGCTCATCTTTATCAATGGTGTCAATAATTATGGACCTGACTGTATTTGAACCCAGGTCTGCTCTGTAGTAAACTTGGCTGTTTAGTAGTTTACCCATAAACCATCATTCCTGTACCTGTTGTGTTTGCCTGCCATTTGTCATTGATCCTCTTTCACCTGACATCTCCATGTCTCTGCTTATGCCATATTTTGAGCGTGTGTGTCTGTGTATCTATGTCTCTGTGTGTGTGCTCGGTATTCTCTGTATTCTCATTGCTTGGAATGCAGGCTAAATTGTAAACACTTCCTTGTAGCTCAAGGTCTAAGAAGGTATGTGTTGGTTGTGCCAGAGGGAGGGTGGAGATGATAGATAGCAACACACCTGCAGGTTTATCATGAGGTCTACTGACAGACAGACAGATATAGCTCACTGACTCAGACTTACAGATAGTTTTAAGGAGGTCATCTTGTCTATATGTAGCTGCACTTGGTATGCATGCTGTTAAAGGGCAGCATGGTCTTCCTACCAATAGGGGACTGTCACACGGGAGTCTGTGCTGACCGTTTGTTTCTAATGTGTGTTTGTGCTTCACGAGGTGTTTTGCGTTTAGCAGCGTACATAGGTCATCGCCTCTGTGTTAATACAAAAATGTCCCTGGTGTTTTTGTGTGTTTGTGTTAGCCAGGCATGCGTGGGGAGCCTTCTTTTCCTATTTGGTAGGAGAGGGGGGGGGGGGGGTGCTGGGAGCGGGAGCTTGCCTGCTGGAAATTTAAAAGAGGCTCTCAGTGGGAGAGCTGTTTGGAGCTGCGGACCCCTGCTGACACCACCTCTCCGGCTTTCTAAAAGACCTCAGGTGCTGATACAGGTTATTGTGCCTGTCCACTCCGGCTGTCTTCTCCACACGCACATGCAGTGTGTGTTTTATTTTCCCCGGTCGCGATGGAGACTAACATCCTCCTCCTTGGGCAAGGGGGAATAGCCCACATACAGGCCACGGATGAATTGCCTCTCCCTCTGTTTAATATAGAATAACTTGAGACTTGACGTGGAGTTGGAGACTCGGGACTCGACTTTCACTTGAGACTGATGACTTTGTTACATTTTGTCACTCATTTTGTGGCACAGAGTCTCTGCGGTTTACTCTACATTCAGCCAGAGACAGACACCACAGAATCGCACATACAAAAAACATGCAACAGATTGGCTATAGAAATGCACACTCAGCCCTCTGATTGAACCAGCAAACTGTCAATCAACACAGGTCGGGTGAGCTAGCGAACAGATTGTTGATTTTCTGTACAGCTATAGGATCGGGTGCAGTGCAAACGTCAAATTGTAGGGAGAGAGGATTGCCATAAATAAATATGCAGCTCCCAAAATAGTTTGGTAATCAAGAATATTGACTGTTTACTTTGCAAGCTCGCCAACAATGGGGCACCAAGCAACAATTACTAGCATAGTACTACTGGTCTTTTGGTATGTCAAAATTGCTTGACATGTATCATTTACTTATGAAGCTTGCATTTAGAATTTGTTGCTTAAAATATATTATTATATTATCATTATATTGGAGACAAAATAATGAAAAGGGTTGTCGGGTAGCATCAATGAATAGACAAAGATTTGTAGTTGAACTGGTGTTGTCACGATACCAGACTTTTTACTTTGATACCGATACCAGGTTTATTATCATGATACTTGATACCATCACGATACTCCATACCAAAACTATACCAAAACGATAGCAAGGCAAACAAAGAAGGCATATGAATGGCACTTGATCCAGCCAGAGTTCAATATCATTATATTTAAAAACATTTATGTACATTTTTTCAGTTAGTCATGTATGCATTTAATTAATAAATTATACAATCATACAATAAATTTGACTTTGTTTTTACCAATCTAACTACACAACATCACAATGGTAATCATGTATTTTAATGGTAAATCTCTGATAAACTGGGTAAATCAAGATGTAGCCTAGGCCTATCCACAATACAGGTCAATGCATATTCAATAGGCGTGTGTGCATGCATTGAGTTAGGCTTGTTTTGGCTGATGTCAGAGGCTACAGATGAAAAATATCTGTTTCCCTTCTGTTTGGGACTTATTGTATGGATCAACAGCATTTGCATAGAAGAAATCTCTTCTTTTATAAAATACCTAATGACATCATTCACACACACACACAGTGAGAGAGACTGGAGGTACATCACCTAATGTAACAGGTGAGAGACATGAGGGAGGCGAAGAGAAGGAAAAACATTTTTGGCAATGACTGTAGCTATAGTTTTTGGTGACAGTCAGCTTTGATATCAGCATATTTTAGGTTATGGTTTGCATATTATAACAACGTACTAGTGTAGTGAATTGATGTAAGAATCAGCTGTTAGCTGGCAAGGAAAATTAGCCTACAAAGATGGAAGCTAGCTACCGATATATTCAATCTTTCATTGTAAAGTGTTTTAGCCTGTAATGGACATTGTTTTGTTTCTGCATGCTGCATTGCATTATTCAGGTGTGTTCTCTGCAGCATGAGTGGGGGGTTAATATGATGCAGCCCAGACTCCCAGTGAGTGCAGTAATTCCTCAGGACAGGCTAGAGCTTCTGTAGAATTGAGTAAGTGGAGTAGGCATGGTGCAGGCACGGTGTGCTCTCGCTATAAGGTGACATCGGCTGCGCCGCCGATAGACACTCTCAATCAGTAGACGACATGAGACACATTTGACAGAAGTACCGAAAGTAACAAAAATTCTAATACCGAAATGTTTTTCATGTTCTAGTATCTAAAAAGTACAGAAGTTTCGGTCTACTGCGCAATACTAAGTTGAACAAGTCATTGCATGTATAGTTTAAAATATATATTTTTTACTTGTGACTCAACTTGCTCTTAGATTGCATGACTTGGGCTTGACTCGAGACTCGACCCATTCTACTTGGGACTTGGCTTGAGACTCAGACCTTGGTACTTGAGACTTGGCTTGTGACTCGAATAATAGTGACTTGATCCCACCTCTGGTGAACACTGACAGATCTTTGTGAGCGGATCTATAGTCAGGCAGAACAGCATGATATGGCTGCATCCAAAATGGCACAGTATTCCCTGTACAGAGCACTACTTTTGAGTGGACTATTTTTGATCAAACCTGGTCAAAACTAGTGCACTATATAGGTTAATGTGACCCATTTCAGATGCAGTCTGGTACATGCATGGTCCTGCTTATGGAGACTGACTGGAAAGGCTTACACTGGTTGATTATGAAGACTTGCCTCATACAGATGTAGGATCTTAATTTGATTACCCTGTTTGACATTTTAAAACTCGTGGTGTATTTAGGGGTTTATAAATGCTTCTGAAGATTTTAATTTCCACTTTGAAATTTCAGACTTGATTTTCCCTTATGAAAAATGTATCAAAAAGGTCAATTAATTAGAATCCACATAATTTACATTTCCTGTTTGTGCAAGATTATTTTCTTGCTGTACATCTGTACCGCAGGTGCTCAGGCTGCAGATTGCCTGGGATTGCAGTGTGGAGCTGTGGAAAGATGGGCACAGTAACAGTTTGGCAACCTATTAGCCCCAAAATACTCCTTCTCTGCTACATTTCTGGCTCACCTCAAGTACAAAGTACAGCTGCACATAGGCAATCAAAGCACACAGGTTTCAGCATTTCGCTTTGAGTGCATTTTTCTATATTCGCCATCCTGCGTCTAGCGTTTGTCCTTTGTTTCCTCACAGTCAAAGACCATCTCAGTGCAGGTCAGTTTCCAACATAATAATGTCCGGAAAGGAGTAGATGGAATGGCATCAAACACCTGGAAACCATGTGTTTGCTGTATTTGATACCATTCCACTCCAGTCTTTACCACGAGCCCGTTCTCCCCAACTAAGGTGCCACCAACCTCCTGTTGTATCCATCCTAGCTTGCAGCTCTTTAGTCGACCCATTTCCCTGTTCTCACCTGTGCTTTTCCTATCACTGTTAGAAATATCCTACTCCAGTATTGTAAGGAACTGTTTGAATGACTAAATAGAAATAAGTCATATGATCTTTTTTCAACTAATTCCAAATATCCCAACTAAAGCGTTCATTAGTTGTGTGAGACGAAATGTATCATTTATGCATGCAGGAGGTTGTGGGGACCTCCATGCAACCACAGGCCAGTGTGAAGAAACTAGTTAGATGACAAAGCTCTTTCATCCTTTCCCAGCACTAGGAGGGCGACAGTTCCTGTATAGCTCTACTATCTCACTTTGAGGCCACGCTCAAACAGTCAAATGGAGGCCAGTCTCTCTCTGTTGTTATTAATGACAATTGCAGCCTTAATAGCGCGTCGTGTAGCTCTGAAAATGGCTGCCCAAGCTTGGTAAACACTTGAATTTCCTCCTGCCTGTCACTAATGATATAAGGGAAGACGGCGGCGAGGGGAATGAATGAAATAAAGGGGATTATGTCTTCTCTCTGTGGCTGAAAAGTCCATCAGAGCCTGAAAACATATTTGCCTTGCTCATCGCTGCTTCTCGACAAAACAGACGGCTATAGCCCACTGTCTGATTTATTTATTTATTATTTATTTTTTATTTTTTTGTGTGTGTGTGGGTCTTGATGCATATTATTCTATGCTTGCACCACTCTCACTGTTTTCAATCATTGTAGTCTGTTTGCATACAGTATGTCAAGCACTAGACTATTATACTGACACAACCAAACCTCTCACGCAACACCTAGCCTGAAACCCCAATCTGAGATGTTGATAGATATGAGCACATTTTCCCCCAGAAAAACGAACACACGGTTTGGTTGCTATGAGGAAATTCTTCTTTGTAATCTCTTAAGACAGGTGCCTGATGCTGTTCATGTTTCCCCATGTGTCCTAAAAAAAAAGTCACTTGGCACTTAGCTGACCTAGAAAAATAAATCCTATGCTTCCTGACTACACTGAATTGAATAGCCAACCCTTTTTCCTTCAACGCGCCGAGGGCTCCCTGGAGTTCTGGGCTGTGACAACAATTGATAGGGCTTCTAACTATAGCAGAACCAAGGGGATAAGGGTTCTTTAAAAGGTAAACATCCCGAGCCAACTTTGGAGATCCATTTTTCATTACCACACTTTGAAGCCAAGCACGGCATGAAAGAGCTTTTTTTTTTTTAAAGTAGTACTTCAGCTAATAAGCATTTAGTAAGTGCATGTGCTGGTAGCTGCTAACATGGTAATGAGCCAGAGGGGGCTGGGAGAAATTAATTCAGGAGGCTGAGCAATGGGATTGGTAGCAGGGTACACGCCATATCAGTCAAGTTAAATTCTATAAAATAACATTTTAGAACAACAAATATTACTGCCTAAGCCCTTTAGCAGCAGAAAACGGCTGCTTTTCAGGTAACGTTATTGCATGGCATCCAAGACCCAGGTACATTAATGTTATTTAAGGGATTGTTATGATTTCATATCAGATTATATATGTGTGGTGGTAAGGTGTTTTGTTAGATAAGGGCCGAAGTGGTTTCTGCCTCGTTTCTCATGTTGACCAGTTTGGATGGCTTATCCATTTGGAACTGTCTATCGTCTTTTCCTCTCTTCCTCTTTAAGCGACCTCCATAAATGTGTCAGTACAAAGCTCTGCTATTGGATAAAAAACTATTCATTGGTCCATAAAACAGGTATTTCAAGAGCTGGTCATCTTAAAATGTTGTTGATTGTGAAAACTGAGGCGCAGTGTTCTTCAACAGATTGGAATCCTTTATTTTTTGGGGTTGTGGGCTCCAATAGTTCTTAATTTCAAAATCAAAGAAAAAAATCTGTCTACAGTAAGTTAGTAATGCAGAGAGGGGTAAACTGACACCTATGATTTATGTGGGTTTCTGATGTATTCGTTTGATACACAGTATCAAATAGGCCTACTTTTCTGAAAGCCAGTTATTTTCATTTAAATGCCTGTTTTGGGCATGATTAATCATTTTGCATTTGTAATATGTAGTTATTCATGCCAATAGGCTGTATAAAATATTTGCCTGCCTTTTTCAGTGACAGGCTCTACTTCGTTGTCGGATAAA
This sequence comes from Oncorhynchus mykiss, assembly GCF_013265735.2. Classification (NCBI taxonomy): domain Eukaryota; kingdom Metazoa; phylum Chordata; class Actinopteri; order Salmoniformes; family Salmonidae; genus Oncorhynchus; species Oncorhynchus mykiss. The sequence goes on from NC_048565.1 coordinate 64,875,183, forward strand.
CCTCTGATTATTAATTTTGCGGCGTACGCTTGGCACCGTCTCCCGTCTGCAGCAGGTTCCCTTTGAATTGTCAGTCAAATGCTGTATCCGTCACCTTTTCAGGTCCAATTAAGAGTTTATACTCCATTAGAATTGCAGAGAGATTCCAAATACCCTGACAGGGAGAGAGTGAGTCAGAGGGATGGAGTGTGGGATTGGGGTAGATAATGGAGGAGACTATTACGCTAGCAACAACTAGCGAATGCTTTGAGATTACATAAGTGGATGCTCCCAATCACAATCCTGACAAGCCGACAATCGTTATTTTGTATTTGCTGGTGAGAATCTCCTCATTAAGCATGGGCCTACTCAAAGCTCTAAGGCAAGGGTGCCAAACTCATTTTGCCCCGGGGGGCACATTCGGTCTGCAATGTGGTCTGGAGAGCCACATTGAACATTTTATATACACTGCTCAAAAAAAATAAAGGGAACACTTAAACAACACAATATAACTCCAAGTCAATCACACTTCTGTGAAATCAAACTGTCCACTTAGGAAGCAACACTGATGGACAATAAATTTCACATGCTGTTGTGCAAATGGAATAGACAACAGGTGGAAATTATAGGCAATTAGCAATACACCCCCAATAAAGGAGTGGTTCTGCAGGTGGTGACCACAGACCACTTCTCAGTTCCTATGCTTCCTGGCTGATGTTTTGGTCACTTTTGAATGCTGGCGGTGCTTTCACTCTAGTGGTAGCATGAGACGGAGTCTACAACCCACACAAGTGGCTCAGGTAGTGCAGCTCATCCAGGATGGCACATCAATGCGAGCTGTGGCAAGGTTTGCTGTGTCTGTCAGCGTAGTGTCCAGAGCATGGAGGCGCTACCAGGAGACAGGCCAGTACATCAGGAGACTTGGAGGAGGCCGTAGGAGGGCAACAACCCAGCAGCAGGACTGCTACGTCCGTCTTTGTACAAGGAGGAGCAGGAGGAGCACTGCCAGAGCCCTGCAAAATGACATCCAGCAGGCCACAAATGTGCATGTGTCTGCTCAAACGGTCAGAAACAGACTCCATGAGGGTGGTATGAGGGCGCAAAGTCCACAGGTGGGGGTTGTGCTTATAGCCCAACACCGTGCAGGACGTTTGGTGTTTGCCAGAGAACACCAAGATTGGCAAATTCGCCACTGGTGCCCTGTGCTCTTCACAGATGAAAGTAGGTTCACACTGAGCACATGTGACAGACGTGACAGTCTGGAGACGCCGTGGAGAACGTTCTGCTGCCTGCAACATCCTCCAACATGACCGGTTTGGCAGTGGGTCAGTCATGGTGTGGGGTGGCATTTCTTTGGGGGGCCGCACAGCCCTCCATGTGCTCGCCAGAGGTAGCCTGACTGCCATTAGGTACCGAGATGAGATCCTCAGACCCCTTGTGAGACCATATGCTGGTGCGGTTGGCCCTGGGTTCCTCCTAATGCAAGACAATGCTAGACCTCATGTGGCTGGAGTGTTTCAGCAGTTCCTGAAAGAGGAAGGCATTGATGCTATGGACTGGCCCGCCCGTTTCCCAGACCTGAATCCAATTGAGCACATCTGGGACATCATGTCTCGCTCCATCCACCACATACTGTCCAGTTGGCGGACGCTTTAGTCTGGGTCTGGGAGGAGATCCCTCAGGAGACCATCCGCCACCTCATCAGGAGCATGCCCAGGCGTTGTAGGGAGGTCATACAGGCACGTGGAGGCCACACACACTACTGAGCCTAATTTTGACTTGTTTTAAGGACATTACATCAAAGTTGGATCAGCCTGTAGTGTGGTTTTCCACTTTTTAATGTTGAGTGTGACTCCAAATCCAGACCTCCATGGGTTGATCAATTTGATTTCCATTGATAATTTGTGTGATTTTGTCAGCACATTCAACTATGTAAAGAAAAAAGTATTTAATAAGAATATTTCATTCATTCAGATCTAGGATGTGTTATTTTAGTGTTCCCTTTATTTTTTTGAGCCGTGTATTTCCTCACTGTCAAAATTAGCCAAAAATTGTCCTCTATCCATACTTTTGGGAATTTTTGATGCTCCCTGACAGTCTAGCTTTCATTTCAGTGATTATTAATGCGCTGGACACAGTCAAGAAACTATGAATGTAGGTCAATTATCATTTCTACACAGTTTCGATTTCATGATGTGGGGGTGCTTTGCTGCAGGAGGGACTGGTGCACTTCACAAAATAATGACATCCTGAGAGAGGAAAATTATGTGGATATATTGAAGCAACATCTCAAGACATCAGGAAGTTAAAGCTTGGTCACGAATGGGTCTTCCAAATGGCCACTGACCACAAGCATACTTCCAAAGTTGTGGCAAAATGGCTTAAGGACAACAAAGTCAAGGTATTGGAGTGGCCATCACAAAGTCCTGACCTCAATCCGATAGAAAATGTGTGGGCAGAACTGAAAAAGCGTGTGCGAGCAAGGAGGCCTACAAACCTGACCCAGTTACACCAAAATTCACCCAACTTATTGTGGGAAGCTTGTGGAAGGCTACCCAAAACATTTGACCCAAGTTAAACATTTTAAAGGCAACGCTACCAAATACTAATTGAGTGCATGTAAACTTCTGACCCACTGGGAATGTGATGAAAGGAATAAAGGGAGTTTTTCACAATAAAACACAAACTAAATGGAGCTAAGCACAGCCAAAATCCTAGAGGAAAACCTGGTTCAGTTTGCTTTCCACTAGACACTGGGAGATTAATTCACCTTTCAGTAGGACAATAACTTAAAACACAAGGCCAAATATACACTGTAGTTGCTTACCAAGAAGACAGTGATTTGTTCCTGAGTGACTGAGTTACAGTTTTGACTTAAATCTGCTTGAAAATCTATGGCAAGACCCGTTTGACCCAGAAAGACTTACAGCTTTAATCAATGCCAAAGATGATTCTAACATGGATTGACTTAGGGGTGTGAAACATATGTAAATTTATTTATACATGTGTTTCATTTTCAATACATTTGCAAAGATTTTTTAAAACGTGGGTCATGAGGTCGAAGAAATTGTCCGTGGAGCTCCAAGACAGGATTGTGTCGAGGCACAGATCTGGGGAAGGCTACCTAAGCATTTCTGCAGCATTGAAGGTCCCCAAGAACATGGCTTATGTTTGGGAAATGAACATTCAATTCTCTGGCAAAAGTTCTGGTGGACATTCCTGCAGCCAGCATTTCAATTACACCCTCCCTCAAAACTTAAGGTGCACCTGTGATCAAGCTGTTTAATCAATTATTGATATGCCACACCTGTCAGGTGGTTTGATTATCTTGGCAAAGGAGAAATGCTCACTAACAGGGACGTAAACCAATTTGTGCATATGCAACATTTATTTTCTTTTTTCAGCCCATGAAACATGGGACCAACACTACTACTTGTGTTTTTATTTTTGTTCGGTATATTATCTGCTTTCTGGTCACTGAACACTGATTGTGTGAAGAGAAAAAAGTTACAATCTTCCCAGTGATTGTGTTTCTTTGAGGTGTGGATCTCTTTTAGGGCAGATGTATTTTTTTTTTTTTTATCCTCCATGCTTCCTAGCATCCTCCTTTCCTTTGACTCTTTCCACATCAATCAGCTGCTGCACACTTCCTACTCCCCAAGATTTTGCAGTGATGAAATCAATATCAAACCTTGGGCAGGCCTTCCCTTTAAAAGCCTCTTTAGGGGCAAGATTAGAAGGTGTGCTGTGCAGCTGGTGGTCAGAGATGACAACCGTTCAGCCAACGTTGTCACTACATCAGGTGCCTCACTTCCAGGCAATGCTGGCCACGGTGCCTCTCCTGCCACCGAAACTGTGGAATCTGGAAGCAGGCAACAGTCTGTTCCTGCGATTATGTCAGTTCATCATCCGGGTTGGGCCCCAGTTTCCAAAAGGGTTGACCTTTTACTCTGTAGATTTTTTTACTCTGAAATTAGCCTAAACAGCAGGTGTTCATAATTAATATTTAACAATGAAGTATAGCCAGCGGGACCATAATTCTTTGGACTGCACCAACCATTAGCATTTTAGAGATGGCCCTTTTGCTCACTTTGGTGTCTATTACAGTGAGAAAGGCTCATACCAAGAAGCTATCGCCCTGACTGTCTGTGCTACAGTCCTAAGACCACCACCATGCTAATCTATCTGTCCTTGCCCATCTCCAATGATTTGAATCTTAGAAATTATAGTGTATAGACCTTTTTAACAACTTTTTTTAGGAGGAGTGGAGGTGAACCCTGGAATCCCAAAGAACTTCCGGTGCGATAGTAAACAAACAGCTGCTAGCTAAGCTAACATAGTCTAGTTGCTTAATTTTTAACCATAGTATTTGCGGGTGGGATGGTCCTTACGTCCTGAGAACGTTTTTAGCTAGATTTCCCAAAGCAGCATCGCAGCGGGCGGCATTGCCTGCATGTAGCAGCAGCAGGAGGTGGCGGTTCCAGGATGATGTGTAGCACATGGGTAAGTTGTTTATCAAGTTAACCATCTATTCTAGGTGATGTCAGGTAGCTAGCTAGCTACATATTAACAAGCTAGACAGCCATCCAATATTAGTTTTTTTTATGACAAACATTAGCTTGATCTGCTAAAAACAACAAGCTTAGCCACCTAACCAGTAGCTCATCTAACTACCTAATGAACAGACTTCCAGTCCCAAAGAGAGAACTATTAAAATACAAAAACTAAATTACAACGAAATATCAAATGTTATATCACTTGATAATAGGGAAGCAAGTTCTGGTATAATTTCTTTGTTTCCTAATCTCAGATATAGAGACATGCTGAACTCTGCTAAACCCTGTTTGTGGATGAAGGTCCGCAAAAAAGTCCCAAGTCCTGGAGAGACTGAAGAGTATATGGCCAATGGGTTATACAGTGCCTTCGGAAAGTATTCAGACCCCTTGACTTTCTTAAATGGAAGATGTTTGAAACCACCAAGACTCTTCCTGGAGCTGGCCGCCCAGACAAACTGAGCAATTGGGGTAGAAAGGCCTTGGTCAGGGAGGTGACCAAGAACCTGATGGTCACACTGACAGAGCTCCAGAGTTCCTCTGCAGCACTTCACCAATCAGACCTTTATGGTAGTGTGGCCAGACGGAAGCCGCCACTCAGTAAAAAGCACATGACAGCCCACTTTGAGTTTGCCAAAAGGCACCTAAAGACTCTGACCATGAGAAACAAGATTGTCTGCACTGATGAAACCGAGATTTAACTCTTTAGCCTAAATAGCAAGCGTCACGTCTAGAGGAAAACTGACACACACCATCCCCACGGTGAGGCATGGGGGTGGCCGCATCATTGGGATGTTGGGATGTTTTCAGAGGCACGGATTGGGAGACTAGTCAGGATCGAGGAAAAGATGACTGGAGCAAAGTACTACATTTACTACATGATTCCAAATGTGTTATTTCATAGCTTGTGTCTTCACTATTATTCTACAATGTAGGAAATAGTAAAAATAAAGAAAAACCCTTGAATGAGTAATACATACATTTATTTAGCAGATGTTATTGCGGGTGTAGTGAAATGCTTGTGTTCCTAGCTCCAACAATGCAGTAGTATTGAACAATACACACAATCTAAAAGTAAAAAACAATGGAATTAAAAGATATATAAATATTAGGATGAGCAATGTCGGAGTGGCATTGACTGGAATACAGTATATACAGATGAAATGAGTAGAACAGTATGTAAACATTATCAAAGTGACCAGTGATTCCATGTCTTTACATGGGGTTGCAGCCTATAAGGTACAGGGTTGAGTGGCCAGGTGGTAGTGATGGCTATTTAACAGTCTAATAGCCTTGATGGAAGCTGTTTTTCAGTCTCCCGGTCCCAGCTTTGATGCCCCTGTACTGACCTCACCGTTTGGATGATAAGGGGGGTGAACAGGCCATGGCTTGATTGGTTGTTGTCTTTGATATTTTTGGCCATCCTGTGACATCGGGTGCTGTAGGTGTCCTGGAGGGCAGGTAGTTTGCCCCCGGTGATGCATTGGGCAGACCGCACCACCCTCTGCAGAGCCCTGCGGTTGTGGGCAGTGCAGTTGCTGTACTAGGTGGTGATACAGCCCGACAGGATGCGCTCAATGGTGCATCTGTAAAAGTTTGAGGGTCTTACATGCTGGCGATCGTGCGCATGTTGATTTTTAACCTTTATTTAACTAGGCAAGTCAGTTAAGAACAAATTATTTTTTACAATGATGGCCTACGATCAGGACACGCAGTTTGAAATATCAAAACAAACTCTGAACCAATGATATTACTTTGGGGGCGGGACGATGTTGATGGAGCCTTTTCTTGCCTGCATTTTTCAGTTACCCCATTGAAATGTATTCTGATTCTTCTGATTTCACTGCGATTGAGGAGTGGTAACATGGGTAAGTACATGATTGCATATTGTAAAATAGTGATATTATTGCCAAGACAGGAGTATATTTTAATAAATGCAAATTATAGTTTTGCACATCTAGGCACTTTCCTGTCAATGACTCCCATGCTCCTATAGTATACATGATGACAGGCTGAGGCTGAGTACTATAATTAGCCAGTCTCTTTCACCTTACAACCAAACCACTCTGGAATGAGATATAAACTAATATTATACTCACCCAAAGAAGTAAAAAAATAAGCAATACTTTGTATGCTTTTCTAAACAGCATGGATTAACAGACTGTTAAGACAAGTTGGTCGCACTTGTATTAATTATTGAGGCTCAGACAGGGAAGGAGGTGGTGGTTATGGGTGCATCCCATAAATGTGCTGAGAAGGGAGCATGGGCAATACTTCCAAGTTGTCCAGGAGTTTCTTTTGGACCCTGCCCGACATCACTGATACTTCCAGATGAGTGCAGAAGAGATGGAGACTGTCTTTTGTTGGCCCAGACCACACCAAGCAGATGACCAACTACTGGACCCCAATAGAGCCTAAGCAAAGACTAGCAGTCACTCTAAGGTTAGTTATTGGAAGAGGTTGTATTTTAGTAAGCAGGAGCATGGATATAAAGAAACTCCAGCAAACTTGTGATCATGATGCTCCACAGATGTAGGTCTGTTTCATCACATTAAGGGAGCAGCAAGATCACCAGGTGCTATAGTGTATTTTCATTATACTCAAGGTAAGGAAGACGGTGTTCCAATTACAATTTACAAGAAAGTTAAATACAAGGTGCAATGCAAATATAACTGCAACAACAAAGAAGTGCAAATAATGTAAACAAAAACATTTCCCTTTTTGAAACTCTAAAACCGAACATAGGCCTAAGTATGCGCAGGGTTGGGTTCTGCCTTTCGGAGGTGATTTGATGTGACTGGGAGTCTCTGTAATAGGTCTCTTGAGAGAATGTACTGAATGTACTGTCATCCCAGCTATATGTTGGAGACCTAGGTTCTGGTGAGTTGATCCCTCGTCTCATTGTACATCATTGGCTGCAGTCCACCTCTTCTGTGCAGAGTACTTGCGGGCGGCGGTGGTGGCAGTGGTGTTTACCTGCTGGTTATGCCAGTTATGTGTTGGAGACCTAGATCCTGGTGAGTAGGAGTATTGATGCCTAGGCTGGCCGTACATCCTAGGCTGCAGTCCAACTTTTCCATGCGGAGCATCAAAGAGCCATTGTGGTGGTGGAGGTGGTAGCAGAGGTGTTGCATGCTGGTCATCCCAGTTTACACTCAATGATAGTAGTTGCACTTTCAGACGTTCCTTGGTTCTTCCTATTTTCTTCAGCTCTAGCACAAGGCTGAGCACAAATGACTCATCCTCCAAGGTAGTGGCAGAAGGGATTGACTTCCTGACAAATGCAAGCAGCTCTTCATCCACATTTTGATGGTTGACCTTCTGTTTTCTAATTCTTGGCTGCTAGTCTTGAACCGTGTCTTTTAGTGGTTGGTCTTGACTGTTCAGGCATCTGAAGCACAGGGTCATGGCTCGGGGACACCATGTCGTCCTCAGTGTCATCGGGCTCAACAGGTTGTAGCTGAGACGAATCAGCGTTTTCAAGGCAGAGGTTGCCTCTTGAGCTGAAAATAGGTCAACATATATAAATGTGAAGTCAAATGTGTTTAAGTAAACTTTAAAAACCTCAGCTCAGGCTCAATGAATCTTTCTCAAATCTAGGCCACAAAGTCTAACACTGATGGTTTTCATCATTCCTCTGTAATAAGAGACCGATTTGTAATCTATAGGCCGATATAGTCACTAATTCAGAAATGTAATAAATCAAATAAAATTATATTTGTCACATACAAGCCCTTAACCAACAATGCAGTTCAACAAATAAGTTAAGAAAATATTTACAAAAACTTTTTTTAAAGTAACACAATAAAATTACATAACAATAACGAGGCTATATACAGGGGTTAGTGGTATTGAATCAATGTGCGGGGTACAGTTTAGTTGAGGTAATTTGTAAAGGGACTATGCATAGTCAATGTAAATGGTCTGGGTGGCATTTGATTAATTGTTCAGCAGTCTTATGGCTTGGAGGTAAAAGTTAACTAACCTTTTGGTCACAGACTTGGCGCTCCGTTACCACTTGCTGTGCGGTAACAGAGAACAGTCTATGACTAGGGTGACTGCAAGATTCAGAATTCAGTGCAATCAATTCAAATGTATATTATAACTTAACTTACGTCCAGCCAAGAAGGTATCAAGAATGATCATATTTTCATGTATTTCCATTCTTTCTGATTTGGTTTCCCCAGTATCGCTGGGCCTTCCGTAGGTGACTTACAAAAGTGTCACGGAGGGACTTCCATCTGGTTTTGCACAATTCAACTTCTGTGAAGAGTAAAATAGAATTGAAAAAAAGAACATTTATTTTGTCATTCCAGGTACTTCGCATCTGGAGACTCTATTTGCAGCCTGGCCTTCACCTATTGTCTTGGATTCGAGACAGTGTTGCAGTGCATTATGGAGACCTGTGAGGCCATAGAGAGAAGGATGCTGGCGACCCACTGAGGAAATGGAGAGACAAACTTCTCAAGAGTTTAATGAAAAATGAGACTTCCCCAATTGTTGGGATCGGTTGATGGAAAACATATGATCGCCAAACTCGTTTTTTACATTTTTATTATAAAGGAACCTTCTCCGTGGTGCTACTCGCCCTTGTGGATGACAAATACTGCTTCACAGCTATTCAGGTGGGGGATTTTGGGAGAAACAGCGATGACGGAGTCTATGCCAACTCCCCATTTGGAAGGGCAATGGCGTCAAAAACTCTGCAGGTGCCTCAAGATGCCTTTCTGCCTGGGGGTGGAGATTTGGGAAAGATAAAATACACAATGCTGGGGGACGCTGCTGGGGGATGCTTCCCACTAAAGCCCTCCCTGATTAGGCCATATGCCGGGCACAACATCAGCTACGAGAACTACATCTTTAACTATCTTCTCTGTCGAGCTTAAATGACAGTGGAGAAGGCATTCAGGTTCCTTGCGGCCAGATGGAGGATCCTGTACAAGAAAATCAACCTACTGCCATGCAAGGTTGATACCCTAGTGGTTGCAACATGCATCCCCCATAACATCCTCACAAAGCCTTGTGATCTGGAGATGTGGCTACAGCAGAGGGGGGCAGGGTTGAGGCAATGCATGAAAAGCATAGCCATCTAGGCCAACAGAGCAGGTTAGGAAGCAGTTTCTGTCAGGCAAAAGTTTACAAAGTATTTCACCTCTGTGGCAGGCAGAATTTACTTCCAGGAAGGAATGGTTGTATCTAGGCCTACTTTGAAGCTGTGTGTGTGTGTGTGTGTGTGTGTGTGTGTGTGTGTGTGTGTGTGTGTGTGTGTGTGTGTGGTTAAAATATCCTTCTACCTGATTTATCAACATGGGACAGTAAGTTCAACTTTGACAACATCTTAATTTGTTTTGTGTATTAATTCTACACTTTGCAACTATTGTACAATTCCACCATTATTTCAACAATGGACAAAAAGACATGAACATTTGAAAAATGGAAATACTAGTAATTTTCCACCTCATTTTCTCACATGACTGTTGGCTTCAGAGGATTTCTGTATTAACAAAAGCATACAGCACACATGCCATTCACATTCAGCTAGCTGGTTTGTTTTATACTGGAGGATGAACATTGGGTTGTTATATTTTACCTGAAATGCGCATGGTCTTTGCTATCTCTCTCCAGACCACGTATTTATTTAGTTGGATCCTTGTAGTATTTTGAAGACGTGCAAGGATACTGTCATTAACACAAAAACTGAGTATTTGCCAACAAGCCCTGGGTGTCTAAGGACCTGAAAATATTCCTCAATGAAAGGAAGATTACATTCCTGAAAGGAGATACTGATGCTGTAAAGGAGAAAGAAAATTAATTCAGGTCAGAAATATGAAAGACAAAAAGGACTTAGGTGTTCGGTTCTAATTCTCAGATTTAAAAAAAACTCTGCGGACACTATGAAAGCTTAACCAAGTTTATTCTTCAGAGGGTTAGTACAGCTGCATTTAGACAAAGATATATTTTCACACAAGCACTGATATTTAACCCTTCCTCCTAGGCTGAGTCTCCTCCTACACATCTGTAAAAACAGTGTATCTTTACTGCTCAGCAGGACACTAAGTGATACGGTCCATACACTTTTCTTTCTCCCTTAACGTGACCTGACATGACCTCAACCCTTCATCACTAATCCATTAGGGGCGGCAGGGTAGCCTAGTGGTTAGAGCGTTGGACTAGTAACCGGAAGGTTGCAAAGGTTGCAACCCCCCAGCTGACAAGGTACAAATCTGTCGTTCTGCCCCTGAACAGGCAGTTAACCCACTGTTCCTAGGCCGTCATTGAAAATAAGAATTTGTTCTTAACTGACTTGCCTAGTTAAATAAAGGTAAAAAAAATAATAATAAAAAAAAAAAAACACTAATCCATGGCGCTCTCCCCTTATCAATGCCTGCCACCTGATCGCTTTCCCTGTAGTCAGCACCTTACAAGTTTAATTGTACACACTATATACCCTCCTCCTACAGATAACCATTAACTTCTGGTGTAGACCCTCTAACCCTAAGCACTCAATATTTCAACCCTGACCTTGCTGAGCATGGTGGCTAGTCACCTTTAACATGTGAAATCATATGCAACCGTTTTATTCATTGACTTTAGTTCAGCTTTCAATACAATGCAAATACGCACACTGCTGAAATGACTACTGGACCTGAATGTCAACGGAGGCCTCGCAGGTTGGATCAAGGATTTTAAAACTAACCGCCCACCGAATGGGGCCCACTTTGATGAACTGACCCTGAACACAGGCTTCACTGCTGTTGTTCTCTATCTACACTAACGAGATGAACATCCAAGGAAACAATGTTTTTAAGTATGCGGATGACATGGCTCTGGTGGGACTGTTTTTTTTAAAGATGCTACGTCAGATATGGACAGCTATTTTAAACAGGCCATCAACCTTTAACAATGGTGCCGGTCAAGTGGCCTCCACCTCAATGTGGGAAAGACAAAGGAGATGATCATCAATGGCAGCAACATACCAATGTCCCAACCACCATCTCTGAACGACCAACCAGTTGATAAGCTGAGTTTTGCAGAGAATGCAGACTATATTTTTGTATTTTTTTTTAAAGCAAGCCAGCGCCTGTTCTTAATCAGGAAATTAAAGGGGTTTGTGGTCAGCCAGGATGTTCTGGAGAGGATATACAGCAGCTTGGTGGAGAGCATCCTCACGTTCAGTATGACAGTCCGGTGTGGTAATCTGAGCATGAGGAGCAAAGGCAAACTGACCAGAACAGTAAACACAGCCAGGAAAGTAATTGGTTGACTGTTCCACAAGTCAACCAAAAATGAAGGCACTGGCTGCCGTTGGCGACACCACCCACCCTCTACACCCTCAGTTCAAGAGGCTTCCCTCTGGCAGGTGCTTCAGAATGCTCAGAAGAAGAGCGTGTTCAAACATTGATTAGTTCCCTGTGCTGTTGGACTACTAAATGCAACGGAAATTGCATCAGTACATGTACTTATCTATCCAGTGCAGTTGGGTCAGTGGTCGTTTGTGAGTGAATGTATTAATGTCCTCTATGTTGTTAGTGTATGCAACAAGATGGACTGACTGGTTTAAATGTGTCTGATGTGACAATGTATGTGATCCTTTTAATGGAAGGTGATGCCAAAGAAAAATATCCATCCTGGATGGACAATAAAGCACCCACATTGGCTTTTGTTTACAGGAAGTACGGGAAGTATGTTCGTTGTGAGAACGAATTAATTGATGGGAGGCAGGACTTCCAGACTTGATATGGCGGTTGGCAACCAACTTTAAGGTGCATTACCGCCACCAACTGGACTGGAGTGTGGACCTCCGTTCATCTTTCAATCACCCACGTGGGTATATGCTCCTAAAAAAGCAATGAGGATCTGAGCATGAGTTGATTTGAATATGTCCATGTGTGTATATGCTCCTAAAAACCAATGAGGAGATCGGAGATGCGGAACCTGCAGTGTGTCAAGTGTCATAAATAGAATCAAGTTCTATTTTAGTGGCTGGCTATGCAGACGCTCATTGATGCGTGCGAGCAGTGAGGGTGCAATGATTTGAATAATATGTATGGGTATATTTATTTTGCAATGCTCCCGCACCGTGACGCGAGTGGTGTGGTCAGCATGTTAGGGGCCAAGCCAAATTTCTTCAGCCTCCTGAGGTTGAAGAGGCACCATTGCGCTTTCTTCACAACACTGTGTGGGTCCACCATTTCAGATTGTCAGTGATGTGTACGCCGAGGAACTTGAAGCCTTTCACCTTCTCAACTGCGATCCCGTTGATGTGGATGGGGGCGTGCTCCCTCTGCTGTCTCCTGAAGTCCACGATCAGCTCCTTTTATTTGTTGATGTTGAGGGAGAGGTTATTTTCCTAGCACCATTCCACCAGGGCCCTCACCTCCTCCCTTTAGGCTGTCTCATCATTGTTGGTAATCCAGCCTACCACTGTTGTGTCTGCAAACTTGATGATTGAGTTGGAGGCGTGCATGGCCACGCAGTCATGGGTGAACAGAGTACAGGAGGGGAATGAGAACACACCCTTGTATGGCCCCTGTGTTGAGGATCAGCGTATTGGTGTTGTTTCCTACCTTCACCGCCTGGGGGTGTCCCGTCAGGAATTCCAGGACCCAGTTGCACAGGGCGAGGTTCAGACCCACGGACCCGAGCTTAATGGTGAGTTGGAGGGTACTATCGTGTTGAAGGCTGAGCTGTAGTCAATGAACACCATTCTTACAAAGGTACTCCTCTTGTCCAGATGGGATAGGGCAGTGTGCAGTGCGATGACGATTGCATTGTCTGTGGATCTATTAGGGCGGTATGCAAATTGAAGTGGGTCTAGGATGTCAGGTAAGGTGGATGTGATATGATCCTTAACTAGCCTCTCAAAGCACTTCATGATGACAGGAGCGAGTGCTACAGGGCGATTAGTCGTTTAGTTCAGTTTTCTTTATTGGTTACAGGAACAATGGTGGACATCTTGAAGCAAGTAGAGACCGAAGACTGGGATATGGAGAGATTGAATATGTCCGTAAACACTCCAGCCAGCTGGTCTGCGCATGCTCTGAGGACGCGGCTAATTTGTTTTGATTTAGAATGGCCTGTTATCAAATGGGCAGGAACAGGGACAGAGGGGAAAATTACATCATCCGGTTGAGGAGCAAGCAGCCTCCCGCTGTGTGACCGGTGAAACTCCATCCAAACTCTATGCCATGGGCTCCTCAACCCTGTTCTGGCAGCTAACAAGTGCTTATTTTGGGAAACCATGTGAAATCTGTTTGGGAACATTGAAAGTACCACATTTTCACAACAAAACCTATTTAATTAAACCTTCTGCATGCTTGAGAAAGTAATGATGGAGAAAGGGGAGGAGATGGAAGCTCACAGTGGTGAGAAATTCTGTAGCTAAGGGTAGGCTCATGTGTCATCTTATTAATTATAAAAAATGCACTATTACTAGGCTATTCAAAATCGAATACAAATTCACTATTGTAGGCTAACTCTGTAAGCCGCCCTGCACAATCAATGATCCAACTGCATCGCCTAGGCCTATACATTCTCTCCCAGATGCATGGGTAGCCTAGTGGTTAGAGCGTTGGACTAGTAACCGGAAGGTTGCGAGTTCAAACCCCCGAGCTGACAAGAGCTGACAAGGTACAAATCTGTCGTTCTGCCCCTGAACAGGCAGTTAACCCACTGTTCCCAGGCCGTCATTGAAAATAAGAATTTGTTCTTAACTGACTTGCCTGGTTAAATAAAGGTAAAATAAAATTTAAAAAAAATGAATATAAACTTTGGAGCGTAGCATAAGGTAACCCGTCCATCCAGTATGCATAACAACACAGTCCACCCTCAAAGCCGATTTACTAGAATTTGTATCATTTTGGATTGATTATAGGCTAGTTTAATTAAAGACCTCTTAAATCCGTTTTTGAAATGTGTTTCAGCAGCGCATAATATGCGGTAGGATATGTATTGTATGAGGAACGGCACAATCTTTATTTTTTTTTAAATACATTTCGGGCTTGGGCTCATATGTAGGCCTATGAGTATGTATAAGCTCTAATGTGTTTTGAATTAATCATCACCTTAGAAAGCGCTGTCCCTTTCGTTGTTTGGCTTTGAAACAACATCCACAATGACCTTGTTTTCCACTCAGTTTCAGCCTGTTGTTGATCTTCTTTCTTTAAATTGATCAATCACAGTGAGGTGAGTTAAAAGCATGATACTGTTTTGTGATTTTTTTTCATTTTCGATTGCATTGATGTCCGAGTGGTTAGAAGGACAACAGAGCCCTGAGTGCCAGGCCATTAGCTAGTTGGATACTACCCTAGCATGTCCAAGAGTATATAAGAAGAGATTCCGCGACTCAACGGTCATGTGGAATTTTACTGTGGCCATGACTCATGACTGCTGGTGTGGCGGTATTATGGTCACTGCAACACCCCTAAAGGTCCTCAACAGCACTACATATCCACAAAGCAGCATCCATTATCATACCAAAACCTTGATCTTAGTTGGGCTAGGATAACAGTACTTTAGATCTCAGGGCGGGTGACATCCCCACACGATGTCTACTAGGGCTTTCTCACTTTGTCTTTCCTTGATTACTCGCATCCTATCTCCTCACCTGTATCCACAAAGCAGCAACTGTATTGGAGAAGGTAATAGGTCCCTCCCCTCTGACTTTCTTCTCCACTGGGTTTTTAGAAGATGAGGAATCGAGGAAGAATGAATTGAGAGAGAGCCTAGCACTCACCTGTCAACTAGCTCACATGTGCCACACACTCACCCCTCTGTTACACTCACTGACCTTGTCCTCATCAACCTCAGCAGCCAGCAGAGCAGACTGTGTGAACTGAGTTATACTGTCGGTGGCATAGGAGGAGGTGAAAGGGGTGTGACTGTAGCAGACCTAAGCTGCAGTTGAGTTCTAGTAGCCATTGTGATGAGATGTCATTCCCCCCTGAGACTTGGAAGTAGTGTCTCCACCTGTCAATCATGAATGGATCTATATTTTAATACTGTAAGCGTCTCGGCTACGGGAGGATCCCCTCCTGCAATTATGCGCCGATTTACTTCATTCTGCTACACTCACTGTCCTCCTTCAGTGGTTGGCATGCTAGCTACAAATGTAATTTGATTAGGGATTAGGGGCCAGGTCAGCCATACAGGGATGGAACTCATATATTACATAGCTAATTTGCAGCCCTGTAAAAGTGACCCTTCACTGTGGTCACTTTCCAGGGTATTTTTCCCTTGCCTCCACTATCCATGCTCTACCCTTTTGGTTACAGTGGATGAGAGATTATTTATGGCATGCATTGCGAATGCAGACATGATGGGATTAGTATTGGCCTCCGTGGGCATGTCCAATGCACTTGTACATGTGGCTTGTCATTTCTATACTGAAACGGGAATCGCAAATCCTCACATTTTTTTTAAACGTTTTGCTGAGATGTTTTCTCCATTTTGAAATGATACTACAAGAAATAGGATAAGCACTCACATCTGAGAACTTGTGTGTTAATCATTTGCTACTAACTTGAAATCAAAGAAAATGCTTATACTGTTAAAATCAGTGTGTGGGTTTTTCTTTTTCATTAGACAATGAGGATTACCATGTTGAAGGATACCACATTTAACTTCTACAGCTACTGCACATGCCTTCATTAAATTGATTGATTAGTGCAAGACTTACGGATGACATGCTCAGGAGAGAAGCATTATCAGCAAATTTCACGATCAAGAGGGTGTGCAGAAAGGAATATTTTAAAATTAATTTGATTTAATTTCAAAATACATGTTGCTTGAAATAAAGTTGCAATTTGTTAGCTTCATGTTATGTATCATCCTGGTGTAATTATATGCAGTTCAAAATTATCACCACAACGTGTCGTCGCTAACATTTGTATTATAGTCTAGCTTAGCTAGAGGTCCTAAGGGGAGGTCGATAATACATGCCCTAGCACAAGCTAGCGGTTCATTAAAACTACAGTATGTTTCTTAATTGAAACTAAGTGGGCGATACACCTGAGTGAAATACAGTTGCGTTTTGGAGGACGCAGACAAAGAGCTAGGAGAGAGATTAGTTAGGGGGGAGAGAGGTTAATAGCAGGGTAATTACTGCTGCTCGCTAACTTTGATGTAAACAATGTGGCCGTCAAACATTGGACTCGTATGCTAGTTACAGTTATAGTTTAGTTATAGTGTTGGCTGTCTTCACAGAAATGAAGGTAAGGTGAGCATTTTCTACCTTCATTACGCTAGACCTGTGGTTATTTGCTGTGCTAGTTAGCAATTATGGTGCGCGGCAGCAACGGATGTTCACTGGGGAACCTCTTGGGTGTGCGTGCATATAGAACGTGTTATTGTTTTGACAGTTGAAAGGTCTTTACTGTACTCTATATTCATGAGGTAATTTTTATGGGAAATGTCAGATACAGACCAGCTAAAAAAAAATATTCACATTTTCCATACCTTGGTCTCTGAGCTATTGAATTGCAAATATTCCCCATAAATATATGAATAAA
Organism: Oncorhynchus mykiss; assembly: GCF_013265735.2. Taxonomy (NCBI): domain Eukaryota; kingdom Metazoa; phylum Chordata; class Actinopteri; order Salmoniformes; family Salmonidae; genus Oncorhynchus; species Oncorhynchus mykiss. Next base: position 64,892,224 of record NC_048565.1, read on the forward strand.
TAGATGTTGTGGGGTGGGGGGGGGGGGGGGGGTGTTTTTTCATAAACCCAAACCAACAGAACACAAAAACAACACAACATGCCCACACCTGTCCATGAATGTACAAAAACACAGTAGCCTCCCCTTTCAATACACAGTTCAGCCCTCGAGTTTGTTATTGGCAGTGAGTATGATGCTTTCCGATGAATAGCTATACAAAAAAAAAAATCAGCAATTACACCAAAGTTACAAAACTTTCTTTGATGTTGGTCACCAATATTTACATTTCCCAACAGACATAATCGAGATGGATGGATATAAATTCCTAGATACAATGATATGATAGTACAGGCATTATCCCAAAATGGTGTCAGTTTCAAATCAAACTTTATTTGTCACATGCGCCGAATACAACAGGTAGACCTTACCATGAAATGCTTACTTACAAGCCCTTAACCAACTGTGCAGTTCAAGAAAGAGTTAAGAAAAGATTTACCAAATAAACGAAAGTAAAACATTATTAAAATAACAGTAACGAGGCTAAATACATGGTTATCCGTACTGAGTCAATCTGCAAGGGTACAGGTTAGTTGAGGTAATTTGTACATGTAGGTAGGGGTGAAGTGACTATGCATAGATAATAAACAGCGAGTAGCAGCAGTGTAAAAAACACTCATTTGGGGTGGTGTCAATGTAAATAGTCCAGGTAGCCATTTGATTAATTGTTCAGTAGCCTTATGGCTTGGAGGTAGAAGCTGTTAAGGAGCCTTTTGGTCCTAGACTTGGCGCTCCAGTACCGCATGGTAGCAGAGAGAACAGTCCATGACTTGGGTGACTGGAGTGTTTGACCATTTTTTTGGGCTTTCCTCTGACACCGCCTAGTATATAGGTCGTGGATGGCAGGAAGCTTGGCCCCAGTGATGTACTGGGCTGTACTCACTACCCTCTGTAGCGCCTTATGGTCAGATGCCAATCAGTTGCCATACCAGGTGGTGATGCAACCGGTCAGGATGCTCTCGATGGTCCAGCTGTATAACTTTTTGAGGATCTGGGGAAAAGATGTTGTCGTGCCCTCTTCACGACTGTCTTGGTGTGTTTGGACCACGATAGTTTGTTGATGATGTGGACACCTAGGAACTTGAAACTCTCGATCGGCTCCACTACAGCCCTGTCCACGTTATTATGGGCCTGCTTGTTTTCGGATTGATACAGTTTTTCATAAAATGTTTTAAAGACAGTTAATTCTGGAAAAATCCATTACTATGCTAACATCCAGGTGTTTATTATATTATATTTAAGTTAAGAAGTGTTCAACTGTTGAAGGGTGTTTTCTTTCTGTTCTAGTATTTCTAATTCTTTATTGGTCTTATTTTTCTAACGTAAAGACTAAGACATGATACAACCTCATATAAACTCGGCAAAAAAAGAAACGTCCCTTTTTCAGGACCTCGTCTTTCAAAGATAATTCGTAAAAATATTAATAGCTACACAGATCTTCATTGTAAAGGGTTTAAACACTTTCTCCCATGCTTGTTCAATGAACCATAAACAATTAATGAACATGCACCTGTGGAATGGTCGTTAAGACACTAACAGCTTACAGACGATAGGCAATTAAGGTCACAGTTATGAAAACTTAGGACACTAAAGAGGCCTTTCTACTGACTCTGAAAAACACCAAAAGAAAGATGCCCAGGTATGCTGCGAGGACTGCTGATGTGGCCATGGCAATAAATTGCAATGTCTGTACTGTGAGACACCTAAGACAGCGCTACAGGGAGACAGGACGGACAGCTGATCATCCTCGCAGTGGCAGACCACGTGTAACACCTGTGCAGGATCGGTACATCCAAACATCACATTGCAGGACAGGTACATGATGGCAACAACAACTGCCTGAGATACACAAAGAACGCACAATCCCTCTATCAGTGCTCAGACTGTCCGCAATAGGCTGAGCGAGGCTGGACTGAGGGCTTGTAGGCCTGTTGTAAGGCAAGTCCTCACCAGACATCACCAGCAACAATGTCGCCTATGGGCACAAACCCACCGTCGCTGGACCAGACAGGACTGGCAAAAAGTGTTCTTCACTGACGAGTGGTGGTTTTGTCTTTCCAGGGGTGATGGTCGGATTTGTGTTTCAACTTCAAAGGAATGAGCATTACACCGAGGCCTGTACTCTGGAGCGGGATCGATTTGGAGGTGGAGGGTCCGTCATGGTCTGGGGCGGTGTGTCACAGCATCATCGGACTGAGCTTGTTGTCATTGCAGGCAATCTCAACGCCGTGCGTTACAGGGAAGACATCCTCCTCCCTCATGTGGTACCCTTCCTGCAGGCTCATCCTGACATGACCTTCCAGCATGACAATGCCACCAGCCATACTGCTCGTTTTGTGCACGATTTCCTGCAAGACAGGAATGTCAGTGTTCTGCCATGGCTAGCGAAGAGCCCGGATCTCAATCCCATTGAGCATGTCTGGGCCCTGTTGGATCGGAGGGTGAGGGCTAGGGCCATTCCCCCCAGAAATGTCCGGGAACTTGTAGGTGCCTTGGTGGAAGAGTGGGGTGACATCTCACAGCAAGAACTGGCAAATCTGGTGCAGTCCATGAGGAGATCTGGCCACACCAGATACTGACTGTTACTTTTGATATTGACCCCCCTTGTTCAGGGACCCATTATCTCTGTTAGTCACATGTCTGTCAAACTTGTTGAGTTTATGTCTCAGTTGTTGAGTCTTAAGTTCATGCAAATATTTACACATGTTAAGTTTGCTGAAAATAAACGCAGTTGACAGTGAGAGGACTCAGTAATGTAATGAGTACTTTTGGATGTCAGGGAAAATGTGATGTAAAAAAGTACTTATTTTCTTTAGGAATGTAGTGAAGTAAAAGTTGTCAAATATAAATAGTAAAGTACAGATAGCCTAAAATATGACTTAAATAGTACTTCAAATTTTTACTTAAGTACTTTACACCACTGAGTGGTGGAGAATGCCAACCCATCCCAAGCTTGCCCAAACCTTTCACTTTCTATTGTTGATTGTTTTTTTTGTTTTTTTCAAGAAACTATGTTGCCGTTATTCTTTTTCAAATAAGAAAATACCTTAATTATTTTGGGCTGGGTGCACAATTCCATTGACATTCCATGTCACACACGTTCATGTATTCAGGTAGCCTAGTGGTTAGAGCATTGGACTAGTAACCAAAAGGTTGCAAGATCGAATCCCTGAGCTGACAAGGTACAAATCTGTCATTCTGCCCCTGAACAAGGCAGTTAACCCACTGTTTGTAGGCCGTCATTGAAAATAAGAATTTGTTCTTAACTGACTTGCCTAGTTAAATAAAGGTAAAACAAAAATAAATAACAAATCTTCAGTATTATCCACCACGTGTGATATTGAGATTGGTCTTTACACTTATTTTTGTCTTATATTGACTCCATACATTATGTATGCTCTTGATGCACTACATAAACATCTATAATAAAAAATAGTGTTGATCAATCCTCAATGTTCTTAGTGGGCATGTATTCACAAGACATAGCATAAACTCTTAACAAATCGTAATTCTGGCTGATGGTCGGTCAAACATATCTGAACTCAAATGAGGGGCCAGAGATGGGGTATTTGACTGATGATTTGATACAGGTCTGATCGGTCGTCGGCTCCTCGGTGCAGTAGATAGTTTAGTTTAACTGTCAAGAGTGTGAAAGACTGCTTTGCTCTGGGGACCACAGGAAATCACAGGCCTTTGCCAGCTCTCCATGCTTTACAGCAACAAGTGTAATCATAACGGAAGCTAACGGCCTGAGCTGGACGAGAGGGAAAAGCTTTAGACGTTTGGTTAGCAATTGCAGTGTTTCATTTATTTCCCTTTATCGTCCATCCCCTCGCAAAGGACAGATGACTGGCTGGAGAAAGTGGGTCTGTGTGAAGGGCAACAAGGGAGGAAGGAGGAAATAGAAATGGGCCATGAACCGCAGTGTCACCATGAGAGGGCAAAATAGGTTTTTAAAAGCTTCTTTCATCCCCTGAATTGTCCATTTTACCAATCGGCTTCCATGATGGCGAAACCAGAGCCTGCTTTTACTCCGCAAGCTTCTCCTCTTCCACCACAAACCTGTCCACTGTCATCTACCTGATGTGTCTCTTCCCACACCCTCTCTCCTTACTCACATTGATCCTTAAGGAGGAGGGAAATGGTATTAGTTTATACTAGACTGTAATGAGCCTATGAAAAAGACAGAGGGAGGAAAAACCTGTGTATGAAAGAAGAGAGGGAAGGAGAGCAAGATGGAGAGCAGCTCTTATTTGTGCTCCTGCTCGAAGGGAGGCGGGCAATTAGATTGTGTTTTGGAGGGTAATAGATTTCCTCCTGACATTTCTTCCTCTAATGCTGTAAACCAGCCATCTGCCGAGATGTAATGAGGAGACATGGGCCTTTGTGGACAATTCAATTCAGTTAGACCCTTCTGCTGTATGGTGCTGGATAGCTGGAGCAGCTCAAACACATCATTCTGCCTCTGGCGCCGTAGTTACTTGATAATACCTGAGACGTGACAGCTGGGGTGGGCTGTATCATCCTGGTACTAGGGATGGCCATGAGTAATCTAGTACTCAAACAGACGTCAACACTCCATCTTAATTCAGAGACCCAAATTTCAAATACTGTAAAACTATTTGGTGGAATGTGCTTTTGTGGCTTGTCGTGGAAAAAAATGAAATTTTAACTGATGGGTTTCACAAGCTACATTCCTTGCCAAATGATGACCGTTTTATCACAAATTCAAAATGGACTGGATTAAAATAGGGAAATATGTGTTCCAACAACGAGCTGAAGTTTTATAATAATTGCGTCCAATCTATTTTCGCATAGGCTACTTTGTGAACTGCTAGTGCCATTTAGAAATGATTAGCCTAGGCTATAAACCCCCTAAACATAGACAGAGTGTATTTTCATTAGAACATACTCAGCCAACAGATACAGTGGCTGTAATTCATCACCATGCAGTGTACAATGTGGAACTGAAAATTCCAAAGAACAGGCAGAATAAACTACATCAAGCACCTGAAAATACAGATTTTGGTTTGTAACCTTGAATTTTGTTATTTTATTTCAATGTGCCAAACTAAGCCCGTTTCAAATGATCACTCATTGAAACTGTTCCAGAAGCGCCAAATCCCATCCCATTCTAACCACCTCTACGCCGGCTTTGTATTCATGTTACCTGATGAAATTGCTGTAAAATATTATATTTTTGCCATCTGATGCACATTCAGATGTCATAAATCAGCACTGCAGAGCTCTCCCTGTCCTCTGCCGTGCCTTGATTGTATTACTGTTGATGATATTTGGAAATATGCATGTACACTCTGGCCCATCTACAGTTGCTAGCCCAAATTCTGACATGTGCTCTAATATCTGCTTCACTGATTTCTGCTCTCATAAAAGCTTGGGTTTTCTGTATGTTAACACTAGAAGCTTATTACCTCAAATTGATCAATTGAAAGTGTGTGTTCACAGCTCCAATCCAGATGTGTTGGTCATTACTAAGACGTAGATAAGGAAGAGTGTTTGTTGTTAACTGATGTAAACCTTTCTGATTATAGCCTTTTTCAGCAAGACAGATTTTCCAAAGTTGAGGGAAGGGCAATCTTTATCAAGGATCACCTTCAGTGCTCAGTTGTCTTTACCAAGTCTGTCGCCAAACAATTTGATTTGCTGGTTTTAAGTATTAAACTTTCATATAGCTCTTTGTTGACTGTTGCTGGGTGCCATCGTCCTCCATCAGCACCGGCCTGTACCCTACCTGCCCTAATCTCTCTCCTGGCTCCTTACACTAAGTCTGAATTTGTTCTTCTAGGTGACCTATATTGGGACATACTTAAACCACCTGACCAAGTCCTAAAGCAATGGGACTCCCTAAATATTTATCATATTATTACCAATCCCACAAGGTTTGACTCCAAACACCCAGAAAAGGCTACTCTTCTTGATGTTATCCTCACAAATAATCCTGATAGGTATCAGTCTGGTGTTTTCTGTAATGACCTTAGTGATCACTGTTTTACAGCCTGTGTTTGTATTGGCTGCTCAGTGAAACGAGCTGTCCTGATTTGTCATAGACACTTGCTATAAAACTTTAATGAGCAAGCCTGCCTTCATGAACTGATAGAATCAGCTTGATCCCCTCTGTAGAAGATGCTTGGCCCTTTTTTGATATTTTCAGTGTTATTGTTAACAAACACACCCCCATAAAGAAAATGAGAATTAACAACAGGTTCAGGCCCTGGTTCTATCGTGATCTTGCACAGTTACTTGTGGCTGCTTTGCGTGATGTATTGTTGTCTCTACCTTCTTGCCCTTTGTGCTGTTGTCTGTGCCCAATAGTGTTTGTACCATATTTTGTGCTGCTACCATGTTGTGTTGTCATGTGTTGCTGACTTGCTATGTTGTCATGTGGTGTTGCTACCATGCTGTGTTGTCATGTGTTGCTGCCTTGCTATGTTGTTGTCTTAGGTCTCTCTTTATGTAGTGTTGTCTCTCTTGTCGTGATCTATATTTTTGTCCTATATTTATATTTTGTTTAATTTTTAATCCCAGCCCCCGTAGGAGGCCTTTTGCCTTTTGGTAGGCTGTCATTGTAAATAATAGTTTGTTCTTAACTGACTTGCCTAGTTAAATAAAGGTTAAATAAACAAATTAATTACAATGAGGGCTGTCCCTAACTACAACAAATCTTGGTCGACCTAGAGTAGTCTGTTCTTTTGACTAATCGATTGGTCAAAATGTTTAAACATATTTTTCCCTATATAGACACATGTGTTTTAATGAAGTCCACTATATGAAGGCTACTGAGCTTGTCTGATGCTTCAAACACACTGTGATTAAATAACTAAGACACAAATGACTCAAGGGAGCTTAACGAGAAGAAGGAAAAAAACCTGTTCTCGACCTTCATCCTCCCGCTGCTGCGGGCCTTCGCAGATTCTGCTGTTACACTTCTGCTGTTATGCTCCTAATAGGCTACACCAGGGGTCGGCAACCTTTTCTATTTGTAGTGTGTTGTATCTTCTTGTCTCTCTTATTTTGTCCTGTATGTAACTCCCTCAGGTGTCATTTCATCATATGATCTGGTTGCCACTGTTTTCACCACACTTTTTATTTAATTCATTATGTGATTTCTGAAGGTAATTGGTTGCACCAGATCTTATTTAGGAGCTTCATAGCAAAGGGGGTGAATACATACAGTAGGCACACACCACTTTTCCATTTTTTTTTTATGTCATTTTTTTTCATTTCACTTCACCGATTTGAACTATTTTGTGTATGTCCGTTACATGAAATCCAAATAAAAATCTATTTAAATGACAGGTAATGCAAAAAAATAGGAAAAAAGCCAAGGGGGGGTGCAAGGCACTGCTATAGAGGCATCTGCTGAGATTTTGGTTTTGCGCTTTTCATCATAGAACCTCAGTACTGGAGCATGCGTGATTCATGCCTTGAGCTCCTCAAACTGTTTATACTGTTCCAACACCACTCTGTTGTTTTACACAGTAGACTCATGTGAGTTGCCAGATTTAGGTACAAATTTCTACCTATCTATCTACCACCATCGTGGAGAGAAGCCATAATATCTGTAATTCCAAAGGAGGGTAAAGATCAGAAGGAATGCAATTTCAAAAGACCTACTGCGATTCTTAATGTGGATTATAAACTGTATGCATCAATAATAGCAAAAAGAATGGAGGACAGTCTAGATGCAGAAAAATAATTTGATGTAGTGGGATGGGATTATCTATTTGATTTCAACAAAGTGATACAGTGCATCAAAACACTACATTCATATCCGACTGCCAGAATAAAGATTAATGGACATTTTGTCACAAACAATAAGTCTAAAATGAGGGGCAAGATAAGGCTGTGATCTTTCACCCACGCTCTTCTCCTTATACATCGAGTCATTAGCACAGGCAGTAAGAAAATACCCATCCTCGGGGGAATAACAATAAGAGGCAATGAACACAAGGTATACATGTGTGCTGATGACGTTCTGATATTTCCTAAAGACCCAGGTTCAAGTGTACAGTAGATTGACGAATGTTTTATACACATTTGGAATATTTTCAGGGTATGTTCAGGGTACACAAGACCCAAACCCTTGTATATAAGTATACCCACAGCAAGAGCTGAATAGTAAATATAACTTCCAGTGGACCTCTTCATCCATTAAGTATATTGGAGTAAATCTACCGAAAGATACACCAAAACCTTATGAAAGAAATCATGTTCCCATCAACAAGAAAATATATGATGATCGGGACCGGTGTAATTCACTTCCTTTGGATCTTAGCAGTAGAATTGAAACAATCAAAATGAATATCCTGCCGAGGTTACTGTATTTGTTCCCAATCACTGCTTATAGAAATCCCACCTAAACAGTTAGGGAATGGGATAAACGGATATCAAGGTTTATCTGGAACAGTAAGAGACCAAGAATTAAATGTACATCATTGCAACTACCAAAACACAGTGGGAGTATGGCCTTACCAAACCTAAAATATTATTTTGGGATCCATACTTGGAAGTTGTCTAATTCAAAGATGATGTTACTTGTAACTAATCTGATGTACGTATGATGTGTGCTCTACCTGCCTTCCTGTTTTGTGTTTTTGTGTTCTTCAATAAAAAGAAAGTGTGTATATATAAAAATAAAAGTTGTGAAATTGTTCCAAACTTGCATGAATTGTTGTATTACTCCACTTGGGTGTGGGATAGGTATCAACAGTGTGTTTAATATAATATTTGATCACTTCAATATTTTACTCGGTACGGTTGATTTTTCTGTAATAATGCCAGAATTTGGCATTCTTCATTGGAGATTAGTACTTCTTTATAGAAGTGAGTTTTCTTTCCAAACCATTGTTTATTTTCTGTAGCGACTGTTTGCGTAACAGTAGCTGAGGTCATAGCTTGCTAATGACTGAATGTTACAGTAATGAGGCTTGCCCTCCCATACCCCCTGTCCTGCTCTTGACATTTCACATTGACATTTCTCCACTCTACGAAACATCAACTTTTAATGAGCACATGATGAGGTCGGAGACTGTTTGTGTGTTTTTGTAAATGTTTTCCAAGCCCCATTGTAAATATTCTAATGGAGGGCAGTAATATCAGCCATTATGAAAAGCCAATCCTGTCACATGCTCTGGTATACTGTATATTATTGTATACTAAGTTGTCTGTGTGCATCTGTCTTCACTTGCTTTATGCAAGTCTGGTTCCAGTCCTAAGTGGGTAACCTACTCTCTGTTCTTCTGTCCTTATTTCCCCTGAAGGTGTGCATTGTGCAGAAGAGGGACACAGAGAAGATGTACGCCATGAAGTACATGAACAAACAGCAGTGCATAGAGAGAGACGAGGTCCGAAACGTCTTTAGAGAGCTAGAGATCCTACAGGAAATTGAACATGTTTTTTTAGTAAACCTCTGGTGATTATCCTGTGTTTTTTTTTCATTTTATATACTGTTCGTACATTCTGCATGCCACTGCTGGTACCCTGTGTGTGTGTGTGTGTGTGTGTGTGTGTGTGTGTGTTCGGGCATGTGGGAATGCGGGCCCATTGCACCACACATTTCTTAATTGTTGCACTGTAAAGTCAGATGTCCCCATATTTCCCTCCCAGGAGTATGATATCTGGGTGAAGTAGGGAACCTGTTTCATTATTTAACCATCTCCAGTGTCTCTGCAGCACATATTCTATATATAATTGGGCAGGTGGCACAATGTTCACAGCAAATTACACCAAAGCACTTTACTCCTGTGTAATTGGTAGAATGATATTGCTCTCGGTGGTTATCTAGGCTCTGAGTAATTGATATAGGGAGCATCAATCATTTCATACACATCCTTTAGTACATAAAGAATTTGAGCGGATACATACACCAAGACAAAAGTGCACCCACACCCACTGTGCACCCGCACCCACACATTACTGTATGTCTTGTATGCATGTTTTTTTTTTTTCTCCAAAGTTGGCAAAGTTTTAATAACACTAGGGGGGGGGGGGTCTCAATGAGAAGCGTCCTCCCAACTAAAATAAGCAGAGGGTTTTTTAATGAGGTGGTAGTAGGGCCAGTGTCTTTTTTATTTTATAATTCCCTCAAGTAGTGTACATCTGCCAGCCCCATCTTTGTTCTAGTTTCCCTGCTTTGCTCTGCTTGGCACTGTATTTCTACATCTATGGCACATCAAAGCCCCATTAGCGACAAAGACAGCAAACAGCAGCGTTATGGATAGGCGGGAATTATCGGGCTCCTTAGATCGCACCTCATCTTCCTGCAATTCAAGTCTACTTCAGAGGGAAAAATTGTGAAAGTGGTCAGCCCATCTCAAATTACACTGGAACAAAACAACAATCACTCGTAGTCTCGTACAGCCTCCTGAACAATACCCAAGACACTCCTGTGTGCTGTGGAATTGGTTACATCACTCTCATCCAGTATACGCTTTGGACGGTTCAAAGAACGTTTGTGTTATTCTGTATCCCTTTGCTGGTGAATATCTTGGAGGTGATAGAGAGGCCCATTCGCAAGCGGCTGCCTGCCGTCACCATCAAACTGACCAGATTTGAGCAACAAAAGGGAGAAATCTGCAAAAAACCCACATGGTGATGGCCTGCCTGTCAGGCCACAGCACATGAGGCTGCTGAGGGGAGAACAGCTCATAATAATGGCCGGAACGGAGAAAATAGAATCGCATCAAACACCTGGAAACCATGTGTTTGATGCAGTTGTTACCATTCCACCTATTCCGCTCAAGGAGTTTTGAAAATAACTTTACAGAGTGTATCAATCACGCTAGCCTCATTGTGGATCTTTCCTGCAGAGGCAGGCTCTCACTGGCCAGACTATTTTTTTTTTCGGTTGCTTTGGCCCCCCTGTAGCTATGTTGGACTCTTAAAGGCTCTGCATGGTCAATTCAACGTCTGCGGTGGCCATACAGCACTTACTGCGATGCAGCCATGGCAGTAGTGAGAGCATTCATGCTTCTTGTGCTTCAGGGAGCTGTCGTGCATCTAATGAATTGGTCTGCGCTGCACCACACATAGTGATTCAGAGCTAATCTCTGTAGCTATCCCGCTAATTAAAAGCAACTGGATAAACAAAAAGACAAGACCGTACCTCTTCTGAGATGTTTGAGTCCGTTTCCCAGTGCTTGACATAGGAGCTCTGAAGTAAAAAGTCAGCACTGTTTTCCCACCTGCATCTCCATCCCGAGTCTCCCCATTGCCGCTCAGCAAAATTAGCCTACATTTAGTCTATTGTATATATGTGTATTTCACACTATGTTGAGGTAAAAGTCAGAGTATAATGCTGTATGGATGTCAACCCCAATGCATGTTTCTGTCACCTTCACCAATAAACTGCATTACAGTTAAAAACAACTTAGACTACCACCACCGATTTCTGTATGCTAGCTATGCTACCAGTTTATACGAATGGGAGTTAGCATTTACCAGTCACTTTTTCTAAACCTTGAAAGGGGCTAATTTAAAATGTTATGCAGCAACAACTGCCAAATATATCAAAATCTGATTTTAGTAACCACATTGTGGGCCTGCTACAATAAATACAGCAATCGTGAAGGATTTTACAAATATCCACTTTGTTAGATCAGATTTGTTCAATTGCGCCAATCCGGGATCCATCTTTCCCCCACAGTCTGTATTCCATTGACCTCTTTACCGGCATCTATCCCCATTACCTCCCCTATCTCTTTCCGGGAGTTCAAACTCATTTTCTTCATGTCTTTGAAATCCCTACACGAGGTATCATAAAGATTATGTTTTGTTGTCAAGGAAGTGAGTTTGTGTTTATACGGGATGTACCACCCCCAACTACTGTCAACCAAACATGTCAATGCGGCACTATACGGAGCCCATCGCACGGCGATGCGGTACGGAGCTTGATACGGCCGCCGCAAGCTTCCGAAGACATTGCAATTGTGTCACACCCTATGTACGGAGCCTCCGGACCACATGGTCGGATCAAGCCTAAATTGGCGTTTACTACGCATGTCTGAAGGTGACATCTGATGTCCTGCTGAGACTAACGTGCTTGCTCTGTGAAAAATCTCTTGAGAGAGGTCAGACTTTTCTTCTGAAGCCAGAGAAAGAGAGCTCAGCACAGAGACAGTGATTCATTGTTTATTTTGCTTTGGGAATGGTTGTTTTTGTACAGTGCCTTGCGAAAGTATTCGGCCCCCTTGAACGTTGCGACCTTTTGCCACATTTCAGGCTTCAAACATAAAGATATAAAACTGTATTTTTGTGTGAAGAATCAACAACAAGTGGGACACAATCATGAAGTGGAACAACATTTATTGGATATTTCAAACTTTTTTAACAAATCAAAAACGGAAAAATTGGGCATGCAAAATTATTCAGCCCCCTTAAGTTAATACTTTGTAGCGTCACCTTTTGCTGCGATTACAGCTGTAAGTTGCTTGGGGTATGTCTCTATCAGTTTTGCACATCGAGAGACTGAAATGTTTTCCCATTCCTCCTTGCAAAACAGCTCGAGCTCAGTGAGGTTGGATGGAGAGCATTTGTGAACAACAGTTTTCAGTTCTTTCCACAGATTCTCGATTGGATTCAGGTCTGGACTTTGACTTGGCCATTCTAACACCTGGATATGTTTATTTTTGAACCATTCCATTGTAGATTTTGCTTTATGTTTTGGATCATTGTCTTGTTGGAAGACAAATCTCCGTCCCAGTCTCAGGTCTTTTGCAGACTCCATCAGGTTTTCTTCCAGAATGGTCCTGTATTTGGCTCCATCCATCTTCCCATCAATTTTAACCATCTTCCCTGTCCCTGCTGAAGAAAAGCAGGCCCAAACCATGATGCTGCCACCACCATGTTTGACAGTGGGGATGGTGTGTTCAGCTGTGTTGCTTTTACGCCAAACATAGCGTTTTGCATTGTTGCCAAAAAGTTCAATTTTGGTTTCATCTGACCAGAGCACCTTCTTCCACATGTTTGGTGTGTCTCCCAGGTGGCTTGTGGCAAACTTTAAACAACACTTTTTATGGATATCTTTAAGAAATGGCTTTCTTCTTGCCACTCTTCCATAAAGGCCAGATTTGTGCAATATACGACTGATTGTTGTCCTATGGACAGAGTCTCCCACCTCAGCTGTAGATCTCTGCAGTTCATCCAGGGTGATCATGGGCCTCTTGGCTGCATCTCTGATCAGTCTTCTCCTTGTATGAGCTGAAAGTTTAGAGGGACGGCCAGGTCTTGGTAGATTTGTAGTGGTCTGATACTCCTTCCATTTCAATATTATCGCTTGCACAGTGCTCCTTGGGATGTTTAAAGCTTGGGAAATCTTTTTGTATCCAAATCCGGCTTTAAACTTCTTCACAACAGTATCTCGGACCTGCCTGGTGTGTTCCTTGTTCTTCATGATGCTCTCTGCGCTTTTAACGGACCTCTGAGACTATCACAGTGCAGGTGCATTTATACGGAGACTTGATTACACACAGGTGGATTGTATTTATAATCATTAGTCATTTAGGTCAACATTGGATCATTCAGAGATCCTCACTGAACTTATGGAGAGAGTTTGCTGCACTGAAAGTAAAGGGGCTGAATAATTTTGCACTCCCAATTTTTCAGTTTTTGATTTGTTAAAAAAGTTTGAAATATCCAATAAATGTCGTTCCACTTCATGATTGTGTCCCACTTGTTGTTGATTCTTCACAAAAAAATAGTTATATCTTTATGTTTGAAGCCTGAAATGTGGCAAAAGGTCGCAAAGTTCAAGGGGGCCGAATACTTTCGCAAGGCACTGTATATACAGTACCAGTCAAAAGTTTGGACATACCTTCTCATTCCAGGGTTTTTCTTCACTAGTATTCTACAATGTAGAAAATAAATGAAGACATCAAAACTATGAAAAACACATGGAATCATGTAGTAACCAAGAAAGTGTTAAATAAATCAAAATATGTAATTCACTACTTTGAAGAATCTAAAATCAAAAATATATTTTGATTTGTTTAACACTTCTTTGGTTACTACATGATTCCATATGTTTTATTATATCGTTTTGATGTCTTCACTATTATTCTACAATGTAGAAAATAGTCAAAATAAAGAAAAGCCCTTGAATGAGTAGTTGTGCCTAAAGTTTTGACTGCTACTGTAGGTCTACATAAATGCTTTCCCCATTCACAGTGACTATTACTCAATTTTTTGGTGTATAATAACTTCCTGTTTAAACAGGAAACTCCCTTTCATAAACTTTTACTTGCTTTCATAAGAACGATGTTGAGCTATATTTGGGGATGGTCTACTCTACTACAATTTGCACAGTGTAATGACCAGGAGTTGAATTGGTACGGTGTGTGGGTATGCTTCTGCACATCATAAATCTCTGCTGACTTGCAGATCATTTGCAGTATATATGGGCATGAGTTTGGGCAATGACATGTTCCATTATTGATGGACTGAAGATGGGCCAACCAATGAATTCTAGGAACTGCAGTGCCTATATTCCCCAAAGTAAATATCAGAGGATGCAACTCATGAGAACACCAGTTTTGATTAAGATTACTAGGAGTTGTGTTATTGGTACAATGCCAGAGAGGGGGAGAGCGGGAGTGTGAGAGAAACAGCCATCATGGAAAGTAATGATTCCTGAAATCACAGCGAAGGCAAGGGAGAGAGAGGAAAGCTGAGAGGCGGCAGGGGGTGGGTGGGTGTGGGGGGGGGGGGGGGGTAAAAGGCAGTGTTAAGAAGGGATTTGACCATTGATTACTTTGTCCAAACAGAGTTTCAACGTCTAATGGTTTGCTCACACACTGTTTTGAATCCTATGTTTGCTTTCATTATGTCCTGAATGCTGCTGGGTTTCTTTGAAGCTCCATCCATTGCTTCAGAGAAAATCAGAGGGAATCTGTAATGCTAGGCACTGAATCCACAAAACTGGAACAAGACTGCTTAAGCCTGGAGGACTGTCAAGTTTGCTGCATGCAGTAATTGCCGTGACCATTCACTTGCTGATCATAGATACCGTATGATGTGTAGGAGTGGGATATATTTAAATGGATTAGCCACCTTGAAAGTATTATCTATCTGCAGCGTGCAAAAAATCCAACAAATCCCATAAGCCATCACAGCATAGGTAGGTGTAGATGCTTTCTTTCCCTCCCCGATCAATTTGTATTTCTAAATTGGAGGTCATATTCCCCTACCCAGACGGACAGTATTACATGCCGTAAGTGTACGCGGTGAAATTGATCCCTTGCACTTTCCAGTGTTAATCATCACCAGAGCAAGATTTTGCCTTAAGCATTACATTGCAACAAATTACTCTCAAACACCATTGGCCAGATTCCCCGGAGATCTGGATAGAGGCTCTGAAAGCTGAACCAAGTGAGACGCCCAGCAGCCATGTGGGAAAGTGAGGAAGAAGGGAAGCAAGAGGGAGTGAATGTGTCGGCGCTGACCACTGGGATTTTTGTCGTCTATGAGCTACGGCTTTGGAGACCCTTTTTAAGAGGGTTGTAAAGGTCTCACAGAGGGTGAGTCATCAGTGGGATCCGCTGATTCACAGTCATCTTCCACTGTCGATCCATCATCTCAGAGAGAGCAAGAGAGCAGTCACTGTGGTGAGAATAGATGCACACCCTGTCCTCCTCGATGTCCATTTAGAATATTGATTCCCGGCCTGAACAGAACAAAGCTCTGGGAGACGTTGAGACGAATTAGGCTTTACCCCAAACACAATAGTCATAACAAGCTCTGGGTGGCAGCCAGCGGCAGCCGCTGATTGGCTGAATACCTGGGACGCAAGATTGTTGGAGTTGTCAACAAAGCAGCATGACAGAAATATAATGATACGTTTTAAAACGACCAGTAGTTTCTTTGAGAAGATGCAGTGCATTCGGACAATATTCAGACTCCTTGACTTTTTCCACATTTTGTTACATTAAAAGCTTATGCTAAAATTGCTTGAATTATTTTTTTCCTCATTAATCTACACACAATACCCCATAATGAAAAAGCGAAAACAGGTTTTTAGAAATGTTTGTATATATGTATATATATATATATTAAATAAATAAAAAATACCTTACTCAGATAAGTATTCAGGCCCTTTGCTATGAGACTCGAAATTGAGCTCAGGTGCATCCTGTTTCCATTGATCATCCTTGAAATGTTTCTATAACTTGATTGTGGTACATTTAAATTGATTGGACATGATTTGGAAAGTCACACACCTGTCTTTATAAGGTCCCATAGATGACAGTGCATGTCAGAGCAAAAACCGAACCATGGGGTGAATTGTCCGTAGAGCTCCGAGACAGGATTGTATCCAGGCACAGATCTGGGGAAGGGTAACAAAATGACAGCAGCATTGAAGGTTCCCAGGAACACAGTGGCCTCCATCATTCTTAAGTGGAAGAAGTTTGGAACAACCAAGCTGGCCGCCTGGCTAAACTGAGGAATCGGGGAAGAACAGCCTTGGTCAGGGAGGTGAACAAGAATCCGATGGTCACTCTGACAGTTCCGCTGTGGAGATGGGAGACCCTTCCAGAAGGATAACCATCTCTGCAGCACTCCACCAATCAGGCCTTTATTGTAGAGTGGGCCAGACGGAAGCCACTCCTCAGTAAAAGGCACCACAGTCCGCTTGTAGTTTGCCAAAAGGCACCTAAATAATTATCAGATCATGAGAAACAAGATTATCTGGTCTGATGAAACCAAGATTGAACTCTTTGGCCTGAATTACAAGCGTCACGTCTTGAGGAATCCTGGAACCATCCATAAGGTGAAGCATGGTGGGGGCAGCGTCATGCTGTGGGGTTGTTTTTCAGCAACAGGGACTCGGAGACTAGTCAGGATTGTGGGAAAGATTAATGGAGCAAAGTAGAGCTCCAAGAGCACAGTGGCCTCCTCCATTCTTAAATGGAAGAAGTTTGGAACCACCAAGACTCTTCATAAAGCGCTAAGGACCTCAGACTGTGGCAAAGGTTTTCCTTCCAACAGGACAACAACCCTAAGGACACAGCCAAGACAATGCACAAGTCGTTTTGGACAAGTACTCATAATACTAGGACAAGTCTCATAATGCCCTTGAGGGGCCCAGCCAGAGCCCAGACTTGAACCCGATCGATCATCTCTGGAGAGACCTGAAAATAGCTGTGCAGTGACGCTCCCATCCAACCTGACTGAGCTTGAGAGGATCTGCAGAGAAGAATGGGAGAAGCTCCACAAATACAGGTGTTCCAAGCTTGTAGCCGTATACCCAAGAAGACTCGGCTGTAATCGCTTGCAAAGGTGCTTCAACAAAGTACTGAGTAAAGGGTCTGAGTACTTATGTAAATGTGATATTTCATTTTTTTTTTTATACATTTGCAAAAATGTCTAAACCTGTTTTTGCTTTGTCATTGTGGGGTATTGTGTGTAGATTGATGAGAAAAAAAACGATTTAATACATTTTTTAATAAGGCTGTATCGTAACAAAATGTGGCAAAAGTCAAGGGGTCTGAATCATTTCTGAATGCACCATATATATACAGTGATCTGTGCAAACAGCAGAGATGCATCAATTTCACTTTTGCTTGTCAAAAACGAATGACCACTGCTGCACATGCTGCTACTGTTTTGAACAGATTTATACTATTTAGAATGAGCAGCCAGCTCACGAACGAACGAGTGCACCAGGGGATAACCCAAGAAGCATCAAAAGAGAACCATCGCGCTCCCAGAGAAGCTTGGCTGGTGCGTAAAACCCATGAATTCAAAAAGGTGTTGTGGGTTCGCACTCAAAAAGCTTACTTCATTATTACATTATTATTATTTTTTTCACTGCATCAGGGATAGCGTACACAGACGTTTTGGCTTCACAGCCTTCCTCAGTGTGTAGGTTAAAAAAAATGTGTTTTATTCAAAACAGCATTTATAGAGAATCTGGATCTGGATGTGGCTTTTCTGGTCTACATGTATACAAATTAAGCACAAAGAAATACAGAATTATAGGGTATGGGAGTGGGCACGAAGGGCAACTCACGAATCAACTGCCCCAGGTGTCCGCTCACCTGAATACATCATATCAATTCATGAGATAGCACACCACAGAGGACAGCAGGCACAGCCGTTCTTAAATATGTGGGGCCAACTGTTAAACGATATGCTAAATCTGATATGGACGGTGTTCTTGTATAACAGTAAATTTGGCTTATAAGAAGGAGGTGAAAACGAATTCTTAATTTAGACCGTGTGGAGATAAATGAAACTCTTATATATCCACATGGCTTCTCTTTGGAGTCATTTGTTGTTGTAATCACCTCATCTACAGGTGAGCGAATTTTACAAAAACATTTACCAAACTATCAATGTTTCTCAAAATTACTCTAGCTGGCTAATTTGATAATGCTTTCTGATACACCAGGTTTCATGCTGTTTTAGTCCACATGTCATCCTGAGGAACCTGATAAGAAGAGTAGAACCTGATAAACAACATCAGGGGGAAACAATAAAATTGGCCATGCTTTTTTTTGTCCTACCAGATCAGCGACGAGAAGGGTCTAGCTAGTGTATCCCTCTGTCCCTCTGTCTGTCGGTTTGTCAGGCCCCAGGCTCCTATGACTGTTACAATTATTTATTTTACAAGTTCATTACTATTAGCTTTTGGCTTTAGCACCTTCTGTACCTGATCAAGCATCTAGTCCTTCACAGCCGTCTGGTTCAAGAGACTCATTGGGAGGAGGAGACTAGAGCAGACCCAGAAGTTCTGACTGAACACACATTTGAGCACCCCAGGACAGTCCATTTACTTTGTGCTGTTATAATTTATGCTATGAAATCCTATCATTGGGGCAGTTCCCCCTCATAGCAAATTGCTGGCAAAACAATTAAAGTAATGTTTGCACGGCCTGTGCGCCCAATGGAGGTGGAGCTGCCACTGCTGGCAGTCACAGAGGGGCAGAGTAGTAAGTAACTAAACAGCTTGTTTTGCACAATATTTGAAGCAGGAAAATGTACACATTTACCACACTTTTATAAGCATTTAAAACATGATCCATGAATTATATAATATATATTTGTTGGGTAAATATTTTGGGGGTTGGACCAATCACAAGTAGGGTGCCACCCCTAACGCCCTAGCTGGCGAGCCGCCACTAGTGTTGTCATCCATAAAACTAACTGAAGGATATTTCCTCAGAGGGCTTAGTTCTTTTCACTTTCGTCTTCTGCTGTTACACACGCATTTATTCTGCAGTAGACATAGAACGTCACAGGCGTTAACGTCACGGTCAAAGGACTCTGTAACTTTCCAAAGCCACCTCACCATTAGTGGTGTTCTGTTCTCTCTGCGGCTGGAACTTTCCAGAGCCACCTTACCATTTTAAGTTCCTGTAGGACGTCCGTCAGAAGTGCACCTTGTGAAATAAGGCCAGTGGGGGTGGAGAGAGAGATGTGCTGGCGGGACCAGAGGGGGGTAACAGGGGGGACTAGGCGGGGGACCGCAGGGCGAGAGGCAGCGCTCACACATTCACTGCATTGTTAGGGAGGGATCCTCAGAGGAGCCAGGTGTGTCTTGTGATCCAGCCCCTTGACCAGCCTCAGCCAAGCTGTCTCTCTATCACAAGACTATCTAGGCCACAGTCACAAAGCAGACCACATTCAGAGCCCAGTGTCTCTCTCATCCATTCTCTCTTCCTCTTTCGCTCTACTTCGGTCTCTCCCCATATCACCCCCATCTCTCTTTCACCCTCTCTCCCCTGCATCCCTCTCTCATCTCTCTTTCTCTCTCTCTTTCGCCCTCTCCCTCTGCTTCCCTCAGCTCATTTTTCATCATGGCCTGATTGTGCTCTGCTGTCCCAGTCAGTTTGGCCTGGCTGTTCCACATGGCCCATATCCTTGGCTCTGTCACAGCGCTCCCAGGGCTCAGGCCTTAGCCAGGTCCCCAATCAACTGTTTTGGGCATATTTGACCCATGACAAGTCCATTCTCAAACCGCTTCCTCTTATAACTTTCTCTTTAAAGTTTCTGGTCTGAACTTGAACTTCTGTATTATATTTTTGCATGGGAGAAGAGACAAAAGGAGACATTTAAAGAACTCCATTTGTGTCTGGTCTCACAGATTTATAATGTTCATCTTTCACTAACTTGTGTTAGTCTCATCCAATTGTCTTACCTGCGTTCTTGGCCTCTCTTTGAACAATTTTTACAGACATTGTGTGTGGGCTCTGATTTTGAATTCCCCAAACATATCGAGTGAGACACATGCTGTATTTGGAAAAGCATTCATCTGCAATGATCACTCTTCATTTCTCTCACTCTCTTTCTCTCTTGTTCTCTCTGTCCTTGGTGTTACATCTGAAGGTGACACCGCTATCACTCTCCATGCTTTCATATGGCTCAGATGTCAGCACCATGTCTGACAGTTTACCCTGTCACTGAGTGAAGGAAATGTGGAAACTGCACTAATCTCAGCCAAGGAGGCTCAGAAAATGGGCTCAAATACCACTGGCATCACACTGGCTGCCACAGAGGGCCTTCACCATCAGCTGGATGCTTCTCGGGATCAGGGGATGACAAGGAGGTGATAATAGGGTGATAATAATCTGGACCTGTGGACAGCAAACACCATCTCAACCAATCTCAGACTGGCCATCTGTTGAAGCTGTATGTGTTTGGAGTGGGGGACCCGTCATCTTGCACAGGTTAGGTTTGTTAGCTTGGTCGGATGATTTTCTATTGGACACGTCACCAGGCTGTCGACGGATGGATTCTGCATGGGATTGCTATTGGTCTGAAAGAGAGGGAAGATCTGGTGGAAATCCTCCAATGTCATGCTGGTTTTGGCTTCAAGAGGCTGTACTTTACAACTAGGCAAAGATGATATCACTGACTTACTATAACCTTATACAATGCGGTTCACAGCAAGTCAAATATTTTGTTTAGCATGGATCTCTGCCAATCCCTACCAGTTGTCCATAAGAACTTCTTCTGAACCAATGCTTTAGACAGAAATATTAAACAGAAATATTATGGAGAATATTAATTAAGATTGGAGTCTTTAAAAAAAAAATCTAACCATTTTATCAATTGATCTGTGTTTTCCTTTTGATGTCAGGCAGATACACTACATGACCAAAAGTATGTGGACACCTGCTTGTCACATCACATTTCAAAATCATGGCCATTAATATAGAGTTGGTCCACCCTTTGCTACTATAACAGCCTCCACTATTCTAGGACGGCTTTCCAATAGATGTTGGAACATTGCTGTGGGGACTTGCGTCCATTCAGCCATGAGCATTAGCGAGGTCGTCCACTGGTGTTGGGCGATTAGGCCTGGACTGCAGTCGGCGTTCCAATTCATCCCAAAGGTGTTTGATGGGGTTGAGGTCAGGGCTCTGTGCAGGCTAGTCAAGTTCTTCCACACTGATCTCGACAAACCATTTCTGTATGGACCTCGCTTTGTGCATGACGGTATTGTCATGCTGAAACAGAAAAGGGCTTTCCCCAAACTGTTGCCACAAAGTTGGAAGCACAGAACTGTCTAGAATGTCATTGTATGCTGTAACGTTAAGATTTCCCTTCACTGGAACTAAAGGGTCTAGCCCAAACCATGAAAAACAGCCCCAGACCATTATTCCTCCTCCACCAAACTTTACAGTTGGCACTATGCATTGGGGCAGGTAGCGCCCTCCCAGATTGGTCCGTCGGACTGCCAGATGGTAAAGTGTAATTCATCACTCCAGAGAATGTGTTTCCACTGCTCCAGAGTCTAATGGCGGCGAGCTTTATACCACTCCAGCCGACGCTTGGCATTGTGCATGGTGATCATAGGCTTGTGTGCGACTGCTCGCCCCTGGAAACCCATTTCATGAAGCTCCCAACGAATATTTATTGTGCTGATCTTGCTTCCAGAGGCAGTTTGGAATTCGTTAGTGGGTGTTGCAGCCGAGGACAGATAATTTTGACGCGCTTCAGCACTCGGCGGTACCGTTCGGTGAGATGGGTGGCCTACCATTTGCGGTTCAGCCTCTGTTGCTCCTAGATGTTTCCACTTCACAATAACAGCACATACAGTTGACCGGGGCAGCTCTAGTAAGGCACATTTTTTACGAACTGACTTGTTGGAAAGGTGGCATGCTTTGACGGGGTACCATGTTGAAAGTCACTGAGCTCTTCAGTAAGGCCATTCTACTGCCAATATTTGATTTTATACACCTGTCAACAACGGGTGTGGCTGAAATTGCCGAATCCACTAATTTGAAGGGGTGTCCACATATTTTTGTATATACAGTACCAGTCAAAAGTTTGGACATTCAAGGTTTTTCCTTTATTTTTCCTATTTTCTACATTTGTAGAATAATAGTGAAGAAATCAAAACTATGAAATAACACATGTAATCATGAGGTAACCAAAAAGGGTTAAGCAAATCTAAATATATTTGAGATTCTTCAAAGTAGTCACCCTTTGCGTTGTTGACAGCTTTGCACACTCTTGGCATTCTCTCAACCAGTTTCACCTGGAATGTTTTTCCAACAGTCTTGAACGAGTTCCCACATACAGTATAATGAGCACTTGTTGGCTGCATGTCCAACACATCCCAAACCATCTCAATTGGGTTGAGGTCGGGTGATTGTAGAGGCCAGGTAATCTGATGCAGCACTCCATCACTCTCCTCCTTGGTCAAATAGCCCTTACACCGCCTGGAGGTGTGTTTAGTCATTGTCCTGTGGAAAAACAAATGATAGTCCCATGAAGCGCAAACCAGATGGGATGGCGTATCGCTGCTGTGGTAGCCATGCTGGTTAAGTGTGCCTTGAATTCTAAATAAATCAGTGTCACCAGCAAAGCACCCCACACCATCACACCTCCTCCTCCATGCTTCACGGTGGGAACCACAAATGCGGAGATCATCCGATCACCTACTCTGCATCTCACAAAGACACGGTGGTTGGACTCATCAGACCAGGATGAAGGACAGAGTTCCACCGCTCTAATGTCCATTCTCTTGTTTCTTGGCCCAAACAAGTCTCTTCTTCTTATTGGTGTCCTTTAGTGGTGATTTCTTTGCAGCAATTCGACCATGAAGGCCTGATTCACAGTCCCCTCTGAACAGTTTATGTTGAGATGTGTCTGTTACTTGAATAAGAAGAAGATAAGCATTTATTTGGGCTGCAATCTGAGGCTGGTAACTCTAATGAACTTATCCTCTGCAGCAGAGGTAACTCTGGGTCTTCCTTTCCTGTGGCGGTCCTCATGAGAGCCATTTTCATCATAGCGCTTGATGTTTTTTGCGACTGCACTTGAAGAAACTTTTAAAAGTTATTGAAATGTTGACTGACCTTCATGTCTTAAATGAATGATGGACTGTCATTTCTCTTTGCTTAATTGGGCTGTTCTTGACATAATATGGACTTGGTCTTTTACCAAATAGGGCTATCTTCTGTATACCACCCCTACCTTGTCACAACACAACTGATTGGCTCAAACGAATTAAGAAGGAAAGGAATTCCACAACTTAACTTTTAACAAGGTACACCTGTTAATTGAAATGCATACCTCATGAAGCTGGTTGAGAGAATGCCAAGGGTGTGCAAAGCTATAATCAAGGCTAAGGGTGGATACTTTGAAGAATCTCAAATATAACATATGTTTGTATTTGTTTAAACACTTTTTGGTTACTACGTGATTCCATGTGTGTTATTTCATAGTTTTGATGTCTTCCCTATTATTCTACAATGTAGACAATAGTCAAAATAAAGAAAAACCCTGGAATAAGTTGGTGTGTTCAAACTTTTGACCTGTTGTGAACGGTGTTTGGCTTTGCAGAACTGATGTCCCAGTGAGATGGAATTATTTTTGCTCGCTCTGAGCATGGCGCTCCATTTGTCAGATATAGATAGCAGGAAATTGCGCCTGGAGAGGGCCAATCAAAATGCCCCCTGAGTGTGTGGGGCTAAGCTCTGAGAAATGGAGCTATATAGGAAATCTGCCAAGATGAAAAATAAATTATAATGTTGCAATAGTGACCAGGATTGGAACCTGGGTTTGATACAGTTGTTTTTTTACCTTTTACGGATTGAGAACCTCCGGAAAGCCTCTCTCGCGCGCTCTCTCTCACTTTCTTATTCTTGCTCTCTCGATCTCTCCCTTTTCATGATTACAGAAAGGTGATTGTGGGTTTCTGACGTTTTGTTTATGTACTGTGTGGTTTGGATTGGATTTCTATTGTACAAGGCTTGCTGTAGTGTGCCAGTAGAGCTTGATGTTTAGTAGATGCCTGTGGCGAGATGGTGTAGTAGATTGTCACAAACCCCACCCAGATCATTATGATCTTAAGCCATCCACCAGCCATTTTCAGTTAAGAGACATCAATCAAAGGCTGGCTCTGTTCTTGCCTTAATTTGACAGTCACTCTCCTGCATTCACTCCAACAAATGGCAGCTCATTAAGATGATGATCAATCTCAAAGTAATGGCTCCCACTGTGCTTGTTTTGAGCTTACAAGTGAATACACATTCATACCAACTCCTGATACATTAACACGTTATCGGCTATTCATCTACGCCTGTTCCTGCAGAGCTACCCTAATGTAGGTTTCTGTGCAACCCCAGTTGTAATTAATCTGACTCAGCTTTTCAACCAGCTAATTATTAAAATAATGTGCACTAGATAAGTGAAAATCTCCAGGACGGTAGCTCTCCAGGAACGGGTTGAGAGCCCTGATCTATGCACAGTCGTGCACACACACTTAGTTCCACACATACATAGTGAGTTTCTTGAGTAAGATATGCTACTATGTTTTATTGCTTCTGTGTTTTATTTATTATTTATCTGGGCAGGATGCATGTGGTCAGCATGTTGTCTTGCACCTGTGTGTTTCTGAGTTTTGTTCCTGTGTGTCTGTGTGTGTGTCTCTGTGTGTTTCTGTGCCTTGTTTGTGTGTGTGTGTGTGTGTGTGTTTCTCATTCCTGAGTGTCTGTGTGTATGAGTCTGTGTCTGACTGTTTGTCGGTGTCCTGGCACTAGCAGGATGTTGACTGAGCCCTCTTGACGTTTGACCCCTGCCTTGTGTCCCAGGTACTCGTTCCAGGATGAGGAGGACATGTTCATGGTGGTGGATCTGCTGCTGGGAGGGGACCTGCGCTACCACCTCCAACAGAACGTCCATTTCAATGAGGACGCTGTCAAACTCTACCTGTGTGAGATGACCCTGGCACTGGACTACCTGCAGAGCCAGCACATCATCCACAGGTATGGACATTATCCATAGACACAGAATCCACTGCACTGGTATGAGATACAACAGGGGTTGGCAAAAGATGGCAAAAGTGTTTTATTTTGTCCCCCCAAAGTTTTTAGAAAAAAATATAGATATATTTAAAGTCAGCAAAAAAAGAAACGTCCCTTTTTCAGGACCCTGTCTTTCAAAGATAATTCGTAAAAATCTAAGTAACTTCACAGATCTTCGTTGTAAAGGGTTTAAACACTGTTTCCCATGCTTGTTCAATGAACCATAAACAATTAATGAACATGCACCTGTGGAACGGTCGTTAAGACACTAACAGCTTACAGACGTTATGCAATTAAGGTCACAGTTATGAAAACTTAGGACACTAAAGAGGCGTTTCTACTGACTCTGGAAAAACACCAAAAGAAAGATGCCCAGGGTCCTTGCTCATCTGCGTGAATGTGCCTTAGGCATCCTGCAAGGAGGCATGAGGACTGCATATGTGGCCAGGGCAATAAATTGCAATGTCTGTACTGTGAGACGCCTAAGACAGCGCTACAGGACAGACAGCAGATAATAGTCCTCACAGTGGCAGACCAGGAATGCACAATCCCTGTATCAGTGCTCAGACTGTCTGAAGTAGGCTGAGAGACGCTGGACTGAGAGCTTGTAGGCCAGTTGTAAGGGAGGTCCTCACCAGACATCACAGGCAACAACATCGCCACCGTCGCTGGACCAGACAGGACTGGCAAAAAGTGCTCTTCACTGACGAGTCACGGTTTTGTCTCACCAGGAGTGACGGTCGGATTCGCGTTTATCGTCAAAGGAATGAGCGTTACACCGAGGCCTGTACTCTGGAGCGGGATCGATTTGGAGGTGGAGGGTCCGTCATGGTCTGGGGCGGTGTGTCACAGCATCATCGGACTGAGCTTGTTGTCATTGCAGGCAATCTCAACGCTGTGCATTACAGGGAAGACATCCTCCTCCATCATGTGGTACCCTTCCTGCAGGCTCATTCTGACATGACCCACCAGCATGACAATGCCATCAGCCATATTGCTTGTTCTGTGCATGATTTCCTTTAAGACAGGAATGTCAGTGTTCTGCCATGGCCAGTGAAGAGCCCGGATCTCAATCCCATTGAGCACGTCTGGGACCTGTTGGATCGGAGGGTGAGGGCTAGGGCCATTCCCCACACAAATGTCCGGGAACTTGCAGGTGCCTTGATGGAAGAGAGGGGTAACGTCTCACAGCAAGAATCTGGTGCGGTCCATGATGAGGAGATCTGGCCACACCAGATACTGACTGTTACTTTTGATTTTGATCCCCCTTGTTCAGGGACACATTATTCCACCTCTGTTAGTCACATGTCTGTGGAACTTGTTGAGTTTATGTCTCAGTTGTGTAAATATTTGTATGAATATAAGACTCAACATGTTAACTTTGCTGAAAATAAACGCAGTTGACAGTGAGAGGACGTTTCTTTTTTTGCTAAGTTTATATATTTTGTGGAGTGAATTCCCCAGGAATTCAGCAAAAACTGTGTTTTCTCCGTGTAATCAAGGTATGAAATGATTGTTATTGTCAATTAAAATCTCCTTTTGGGTTCAGTTGTATTCAATTTGCAGTGTACAATTTTTTATTTATTTTACACTCAATACAGACACACAATTCACTAGTTCACAACAACACTTTCCTTGAAGTGTTGAAGTTGGAAGTTTACATACAATTAGGGTGGTGTCATTAACTCGTTTTTCAACCACTCCACACATTTCTTGTTAATAAACTATAGTTTTGGCAAGTTGGTTAGGACATCTACTTTGTGCATGACACAAGTCATTTTTCCAACAATTGTTTACATATCACAATTCCAGTGGGTCAGAAGTTTACATACACTAAGTTGACTGTGCCTTTAAACAGATTGGAAAATTCCAGAAAATGATGCCATGGCTTTAGAAGATTCTGATGGGCTAATTGACATCGTTTGAGTCATTTGGAGGTGTACCTGTAGATGTATTTCAAGGCCTACCTTCAAACTCAGTGCCTCTGCTTGACATCATGGGAAAATCAAAAGAAATCAGCCAAGACCTCAGAAAAAAATGTGTAGACCTCCACAAGTCTGGTTGGGAGAAATTTCCAAACGCCTGAAGGTACCACATTCATCTGTACAAACAATAGTACTTAAGTATAAACACCATGGGACCACGCAGCCATCATACCGCTCAGGAAGGAGACGCGTTCTGTCTCCTAGAGATGAACGTACTTTGGTGCGAAAAGTGCAAATCAATCCCAGAACAACAGCAAAGGACCTTGTGAAGATGCTAGAGGAAACCGGTACAAAAGTATCAATATCCACAGTAAAACGAGTCCTATATTTACATATCCTGAAAGGCCGCTCAGCGAGGAAGAAGCCACTGCTCCATTACCTCCATAAAAAGCCAGACAAAGGTTTGCAACTGCACATGGGGACAAAGATCGTACTTTTTGGAGAAATGTCCTCTGGTCTGATGACGCAAAAATAGAACTGTTTGGCCATAATGACCATCGTTATGTTCTGAGGAGAAAGGGGAGGCTTGCAAGCCGAAGAACACCATCCCAAACTTGAAGCACGTGGGTGGCAGCATCATGTTGTGGGGGTGCTTTGCTGCAAGAGGGACTGGTGCACTTCAGAAAATAGATTGCATCATGAGGGAGGAACATTATATGGATATATTGAAGCAACATCTCAAGATATCAGTCAGGAAGTTAAAGCTTGGTTGCAAATAGGTCTTCCAAATGGACAATGACCCCAAGCATACTTCCAAAGTTGTGTCAAAATGGCATAAGGACTACAATGTCACGGTATTGGAGTGGCCATCACAAAGCCCTGACCTCAATCCTATAGGGAATTTATGGGCAGAACTAAAAAAGCGTGTGCGAGCAAGGAGGCCTACAAACCTGACACGGTTACACCAGCTCTGTCAGGAGAAATGGGCCAAAATTCACCCAACTTATTGTGCGAAGTCTGGAAGGCTACCTGAAATGTTTGACCCAGGTTAAGCATTTTAAAGGCAATGCTACCAAATACTAATTAAGTGTATGACACAGTGTGTCCTTGCCTTCGTAATAGTGTTAAATCCAAATGTCAGGCTTAAAGGATTTCAGTTATATGGTTCTTACCCTGACAGTAATCTATCGGCCAGGACAGTAATCCACTGTTCGGATTTCTATAAACAGGCACTACTAACTTCAGCTAATTTTAGCCATCGCTAACCAAAATTGTGTCTGCGTCTCCTGGCCCCCCTTTAGAGCTCAAACCCACTGCGATGGCGAACTGTTAACACTAGAACTACCAGTCCTCGCTATCCCCCTTACTATGTCAATAAGCAGCCCTTTTGACTGCAACATGCTAACAGTCTAATAAATAAAAGTAATATACTGTATGCTATCGGAAAAATAATCCTTTGGTTGTGTTTATGAAAGTCTTGATAACATTAGAATACGAGAAACAATGCATTTCCAAGAACACAATAGCATTTATGCTACTAAAGGTGATATGTAGTTGAGGCTATAAACAAGCAGGAAAACCATGCACCCGGACGGAGGCTGCTTCTTTTTACGTGATGCCCAACTTCCATCAACACGTCTCCTTCACCACTAGTGGTGATAAAGTCCTAGACCACTGTTACTCTACCCACAAGCAGCATAAAAGGCAATGCATCGCCCCTTCGGCCAATCATTATTCTATACTCCTGCTTCCTGTCTTCAAGCAGAAGCTCAAACAGGAAGTATCCGTTACTCGCTCCACAGAGAAATGGTCCGCCGAATCAGAGGCTATACTACAGGACTGCTTTGTTAGAGCTGACTGGAATATTTCCTGGAACTCCTCTGATAACATCGACGAGCTAACCACCTCCGTCACCGGCTTCATTAGGAAATGCACCTCTGACGTTGTCCCCATAGTGAAGTTTCGCTGCTTCCCCAATCAAAAGCCCTGGATTAACACAGAGGTTGGCACTAAGATAAAGACCAGGCTTACCGTACAGAGGGCTATCACTGCCAACCCCCGAGCTTACGGCTGAGGACACAATCAACTCCTGTTATGACCGCTGCAGAGGTTTCAAACTAGCAAAAGGACAGAAGAAATAAGGTGGAATCCTATTATACAGGCTCTGACACCCACCGCATGTGGCATGATGGAGACCCAGCCGTGATATGCCCAACAGTGCCTTTCTACTAAACAATCTCACTTCGGCAAAAAACAACACCAAGCTGTGCATGAGGGCCGGCGCTCACAAGGCCACGGGGCCAAACTATTCCAGAGTGTATTCTCAATGTTTGTGCAGAACAGCTGGCAAGAATATTCATGGTTATTTTCAACCTCTCTTGTCCCAGTCTATAATCCCCACGTCTCAAGCTGACAACCACCATTCCTGTTCCCAAGAACTCTAAGGCTACCTGCCAGAATGACTACCGCCCTGTAGCACTCATATCTGTAATAATGAAGCGCTTTGAAAGGCTGGTTGTGGTACACATCAACTCCGTCATCCTAGACACACTCCAAGCATACTTCCCCAACAGAGCCATAGATGATGCAATCTCAATTGCACTCCACACTGCCCTCAACCACCTAGATTAGAGGAATACCTTTGTGAGAATGCTGTTCATTGACTACAGTTCAACATTCAACACCATAGTCCCCTCCATGCTCGTCACCATCCTGGACTTCCTGATGGGCTGACCCCAGGTATTGAGGGTAGGCAGCTTCACCTCCGCCACGCTGATCCTCAACACGGGGGACCCACAGGGGTGTGTGCTTAGTCCACTCTTGTACTCTTGTGTTTACCCACGACTGCGTAGCCACGCACAACTCCAACACCATCATCAAGTTTGCTGACGACGCAACGGTGGTAGGCCTGATCACTGACGATGATGACTACAGGAAACGGGGAGGTGACTGCACCATTGAGTGCATCTTGACTGGCTGCATCACTGCGCATGCTGGCATGCACCGCCCTCGAATGCATAGCACTAGAGAGGGTGGTGCGGCTAGACCAGTACATTACGGGGCCGAGCTCCTTGCGATCCAGGACCTCTATATCAGGCGGTGTGAAAGGAAGGCCTGGAAAATTGTTAGACTCCATCCACCCAAGCCCATAATCTGTACTCTGTGCTTCCACATGACAAGCGGTACAGGAGCAACAAGTTGGACACCAACAGGTGCCTGAACAGCTTCTATCCCCAAGCCATAAGACTGCTAAATAGCTAACAGAATGGCTACATGGACTATCTGCATTGACTGTTTTACTTTATTTTCACACTTACTCTATGAACTCTCACAGGACTTGCACACACGGACACTCCAGCACACTCACACATACTCACTTAATTTGCTCACACACACAACATGCACACACATTCATACTCCCCGGGCTCCTGAGTGGCGCAGCGGTCTCAGGCACTGCATCTCAGTGCAAGATGCGTCACTACAGTCTCTGGTTCGAATCCAGGCTGTATCACATCTGGCCGTGTTTGGGAGTCCCATAGGGCAGCGCACAATTGGCTCAGCGTTGGCCGGGGTAGGCCGTCATTATAAATAAAAATGTGTTCTTAACTGACTTGCCTAGTTAAAGGTTTAAATTAAATAAAGAATAGTGACTAAACACACGCACACTCACATACGATCATCATATATGCTCCTGATGTCTAGTCAACTTTCCCCCTTTTACATATCTACCTCTACCACTCCAGTATCCCTGCACTTTGTAAATATTGTATTGCCACTGACCCTGGAACTGACCACTTAGTTTACTTACTTACTCGTGTTCTTCTTATTTCTATTTCTCGCATGGTTTTTGTTCTACTTTACTTTTTATTTATAGTACTACTGATATTGGTGGGAAAGAGTTTGCAAGAAAGGCATTTCACTGTACTTGTGCACGTGACAATAAAACTTGAAAATTGCTGCCGCGTGCTCATGTATGGACCGCAAAGGAACAGCGATTATTCTTGGAAAAAGTGATAGTTGGAAACCTCCGAATCGGCTCGGTCTGCTTGTCTTACCTGAATGAGACTCTGTAGGAGGATTATGAAAAAGTCACTTTTTGGCATTGGGTGAAAATGACATGTCCTCTTAAAACAGCTTTAACACATTATGTTTCTGATATAAAAATTCTTACAACATATGTATGTTAAATAGACTTATTTAGCGAATGTCAAAGATAGAGGGGGGGGGCATGACTTAAAAAATTGCAGAGATATTTACATTTTAAAAGAATATGCGGTCAAAATACTGCCTCTGTGCTTCTTGTGTTAAAAGCAGAGAGCGACATTCCGGTCGCTCTGACCAGAATTTTCTGATCATTTTCTGAAACGGTGTAAACAGCCATCATTCGCTGACACCCAGCAGGGGATCACTGCTTGTCTGCTTTTAGTTGTACGTACCTCCCTGATTACTCCTATCCTGGGTGCCACGTCTGGGACTCCTGGCCCTCCCTCTTCTACTCCCTGTTTCAGACACAGACATCTCCTCACCTCCATGCCCGAAAGGAGATGAATCCCCTGTGTTAAGGGGTGTAATGATTCATCATCATCCTTTTCTCATCTGTCTTGAGTGTCCCCGGTCAGAACGGGCAGTCCTGCATCGTCCTTTTCACTCTCCCAGCTCTGACACCTAATGTGTGGCCTGACGGCTACAGGAGATACTCAGTACTGGAAAAGTACTGGAAAACCTGTGCTCTGGGTCTAATGATGTAGGCTCCAATATGTGGTGCTCGTTGGAAGAAAAGCCACACCTTTTGAATTCACTAGTATATCACTGGGCAGTGGTGTAGTTGTTTGTGTGCTTGTTAAGAATCAGAGTTTTTAATCCATCAGATTATGAAACTAAAATGGCTTTGGTAGCCTATTTGTTTGTCCAACAGTCTGTTTGCTGAATAGTATTCTTTCTATAAGGACCTGGGCATTCCCTTTTTAATGAAGGCTTTTCTATATTGCTGCAATTGTTAAAATCAATCTTCTTCAGCATGGTATGACTTGCAGTTGTGAGCTTTTGTTGAAAGTGCTGAGCACAGGTCAAAGTGTTGGTGCTGTAAATGAAAGTGTTTTAGGTCCCTGTAGACCACAAACTCCACTCAAAATGTTTGAACCATTTGGCCTCGATGTTTTAACCTTTATTGCAAAGCTCGTTTTAGCAAATTGCTCCTCTAAAGTGCAAAATAAATATCTGGGTGCGTGCGTACTGGTGAGTGTGTTTTGTGCACTCGTGCCGTTGAGCAATCATGTACAGTGCCTTCAGAAACTATTCACACCCCTTGACTTTTTCCACATTTTGTTGTGTTACAGCCTGAATTTAAAATGGATTACGTTTTATTATTTCTGTCACTGGCCTACACACAATACCCCATAATGTTGAAGTGGAATTATGTTTTTCTAAATGTTTACAAGCTGAGTGAATAAGTGAATAATCTTCAACCCCTTTGTCATGGCAAAGTAAACATGTGCTTATGAAGTAACCTAATTTAGTTGCATGTACCCCCAGTCGAGCAGTGAATTTCAAAAACAGATCCAGGGAGGTTTTCCAATGCCTCGCAAAGGGCACCTATTGGGAGATGGGTTAAAAAAACAAAAGCAGACATTGACTATCACTTTGAGCATGGTGAAGTTATTAATAACACTTTGAATGGTGTATCAATACACCCAGTTACTACAAAGATGCAGGCGTCCTTCCTAATTCAGTTGCCAGAGAGTAAGGAAACCACTCAGGGATTTCCCCATGAGGCCAATGGTGACTTTAAAACAGTAAGAGTTTAATAGCTGTGGTAGTGGAAAAGTGAGGATGGATCAACAACATTGTAGTTACTCCACAATACTAACCTTATTGACAGAGTGAAAAGAAGGAAGCCTGTACATAATAAAAATATTCCAAAACATGCATCCTGTTTGTGATAATGGAATCCTGTTTGTGATAAATGGAATTTAGCTAAGCACAGGCAAAATCCTAGGGGAAAATCTGGCTCAGTCTGCTTTCCAACAGACACTGGGAGACAAATTCACCTTTCAACAGGACAATAACCTAAAACATAAGGCCATATATACATCATGACGACATTGAAAGTGGCCCAGTTCCAGTTTTGACTTAAATTTGCCTTGAAAATCTATACAAGACTTTAAAATGGCTGTCTAGCAATGATCAACAACCAACTTGACAGAGCTTGAAGAATTTTTAAAAGAATAATGTGCAAATATTCGACATTCCAGGTGTGCAAAGCTTACCCAGAAAGACTCACAGCTGTAATCACTGCCAGAGGTGATTCTAACATGTAATATCTCAGGGGGTTGAATACGTATCTAATGAAGATATATTAGTGCTTTATTTAAAAAATATTTTTTTAACAAATGTTCACATTTTTCTTCCACTTTGACATTAGAGATTAGAGACATTAGAGACATTTTGTGTAAAAAAAACAACAACAATTAAACCTATTTAATCCCACTTTGTGACACAACGAAATGTGTAAAAAGTAAAAGGGTGGGAACACTTTCTGATGGCACTGTAGTTCCAACTAGAATGAACACACACTTGTCCTCAACTCAAGTTAAAACAGTAATTCACCCTGTCAACTTGATATGTGCTTTTGCCATTATTTAAATACCAATTAAGTTATTCGGTAGAAGATTCAGGGAGTTTGCCCAAGTCTCTGTGTGTTTTTGTTTTCGCATCCTGGCATCAACACTTCTGACTCTGACACAGTTGTGTCTGCTGTAGGAGACCTAATCCAATCCCTGGTTATCTGTATCTCCTGCTCTGCAATTTGGTTCCACGCTGTGGGTTTGCGACAGGAGAATACTATTATTTTGTTGCACTAAATGGGGGAAGAAGTGTCTCCTAGCAACAGTCTACTGCTGCCATGATGCCTGAGGAAGGTGGAATTAGTCTAAGCAACAAAAAAAGTCCCCAAAGAACACAAGAATGGCCCCCCTCTCTTTACTTCTTCTGCACTGAAGAAAAACTAAAAAGTGACTATTGATTTCTCTTCCCTCTTCTATAGTGAAGGCCTTAGAGGTGGAATTAGACCTCAAACGTGTTAGTCGTCTGCTGCTGGAGTTTCCATTCCATACTTAGGAAACCCGTTTGACTGCATTGCTAGTCACATCAAAGAAGAAGAAGTGTGTTAAATGAGCAATGCTCTGCATGGTTTTACATCAAATAACTATGGTGGCGGGATGGCAGAGGGTTTCATATTGGAATTTCTCCCATGACCATAGAGCACGTGAATTGAATACATTTCCCATAAACCTCTTGAGAAATACACCAGTTAACATAGAGATTTACTTTTATGGTACAGTGTAGCCTCCACAATAGGGCAAAGACGTCAAGTCAACATTTATTCCACGTTGGTTCAACGTAATTTCGTTTTTCTTTTCATTGAAATGACCTGGAAGCAACAGATTCTACCAGTGTGTTCCCAGTGGGTCAGTGCTAATAGGAATGCTACTTTAGTGAAGTGTATGAACTGATTTTGCATCAAATAACCACTGTGGCGGTGTAGAGACTTTCATATTTGAGTTCCTCCCATACATTTCCATTGAAATCTCTTGAGAAATACACCAGTTAACATAGAGACTTACTTCTTGGTATAGCATAGCCTTAGTGCATACATTACTTTTTATGTCAGTGTAGTGTTTGAGACGTAGACTCTGTGGACTAAATGGCTTAGGTTTGGGATCACATTTCCATTAAACCTCTGAAGGAAAACACCAGTTAAAAAAGACTTACTGTAGCCTGATATCATGTTAGTGTAGCGTATGAGACTCTCTATGTGGACTAAATGTATTATTCACACTTTCGTGACAGGCTGCATAATTAAATAAGCGGGGTTGGCTCTGTTAATTGGCTGTGGGCTTGGAGGGGGCTGTGCATGTGGGTTAACACCAAGGTGTTGTTGTTTATGTTGGTCTCCACTGCATTGGTGCCCCACATAAAAAGCATGTGTGGAGAAAACCTGGGAGTGCCTCCCTGGCGTTTGGGATTGGAAATTGCCATGTTCCCAATGTTCCCATTCATCCATGTCGAATATAGTGGTGTAGGGATCAGTACATGGGCGGGCATACGTCCACACATCGGCACACAGTCACATACGTAATACACACACAGGTTGGTGGTTCCAATGTTTCATTTTAAAAGCTTGTTATATTAAATGCAGTGCCCTAGCTTTAAGATAAACAACATGGAAAATGTAATGAATCTGATTTTTTTTATGAATAAGGAAATGTCCCACGTCACTTTTTCTAGGAACATTTGACCCCATTTAACCCCATTTAACCTTTTCACCATTGTAAAGCCCAGGTTATTTTGTTGCTTTGACAAAGTCATTTCTGAAGATAGTTATTTGTCCCTCATTTTAAGGTCAACCCTGTCACATGGACTGAACTATAATTTGAATATGGTGAAACTATTCCTTTTTAAATGATTTTTTTTTTCAAAAGAAACATTGAACATTCAAATCATAGTGTGAAAGCAGGTGAGCATTTTCTGGTGTTTTGTGGTAGAAAACTGAGAGTCGACCATAACATGTCACCCCTGTTACCCATAGTAGATGGTCTAGAAAAGAGTTGTTACATTTTTTTTAAATGTGTTAAGCTTGCATTCAATTGCCCCTCCTTGCTGCACTTCCATTCCCCCTGTCACAAGGGGAGCTATGGCTGATTTAAAATGAAATCATCAATGGTAAACCTTGTAACATTTTTCTTAATTTCACCTCTTTTATGGGGGAATTTTTATTTTTTTTATATTAAGTGGGACATGCTCTCTTTATGACAAAATATAAACATTTGGTGAAATAAAATGTTTTTCTTAACAGCATTACACGCCCCCAAAAGGGTTTCTCTTTGTTGAACGACCCAAGCAATACTTACAAGCCTCAATGTACAGATACACTTGCACACACGTAACACTTACAGCTACCCACTCTGTTCCACACACATGTAACACTTACAGCTACCCACTCTGTTCCACACACGTAACACTTACAGCTACCCATTCTGTTCCACACACATGTAACACTTACAGCTACCCATTCTGTTCCACACACATGTAACACTTACAGCTACCCATTCTGTTCCACACACATGTAACACTTACAGCTACCCATTCTGTTCCACACACATGTAACACTTACAGCTACCCATTCTGTTCCACACACATGTAACACTTACAGCTACCCATTCTGTTCCACACGCAGTTCCATATTCTTAGACAATGATTTCTGTGTTTCTCTTGTTTCTATCTCACAGGGATATCAAACCAGACAACATCTTGTTAGATGAGCAAGGTGAGAATGCCTCTTCTTAGAGATGACTTTATCTTGTACTCATTAGATGTTTACGACGCGTGTGTGTTTTACCTTTGTCACATGCTTTATGAAGGCACGTGTAGGCCATTTGAGTGACATTGTTGTTCATGTGCGTGTGTACAGTATGTGTGGTAGAGAAGGAGAGAGAGGGAGAAAGAGAAAAATGTCCCTATGTACAGTAAAGCGAGCTTCTGAGAAGGAAAATGGTCCAAGGTGACAGGTAGGACACACAGTCATGACTCTGCAGGATGTTACTGTAGGTATCACCACAGTAGTGGGGTCAGTACTCATGCAGAATAGCCAGAATGTGTGTCTCACACCCCACCATGCTTTGAAGACATGCAGAAAGAAGCACAAGGACACACTAGTCCTCTTCACTACTGCGGTCTAGAGACATCAGCTCTTACAGTAAAATGCTCAGGCAGACTGCTTCAAGTCTTTTTTAAATATATATTTGTAATGTGTTTTAAGGACAGTGACAGGCAGAAGGTAGAGACGGAGACAGATACAGAGGGAGACTGGGAGTAGGGGCCGAGGCAGGATTCATAACCCCGTCGCCAGCGGGTAGACCAGACTCCGGCAAACAAATGTCTCGTTGACACACTGAATCATGTTTTTACTAAGCTATTTGTGTTTTGTTTTTGTTTGTCAGTTAGTTAGTCAGAGACAACAAATTTGATTTCGGTTACATCAGGCAATAAAGATTGAAAGCCTACTCAAGTTCAGACAAAAATAGATACCGTAGCTTTAAGTTTCTTTTGGATCGTTTTGTTTAAAGAAAGAAACGTGTTTTTGGGAGTTTTATGGATGTGGTGTTACAGTATATTTGAGTTTGGTTCTAAGGAGCGCTTCTTTCACAGGCCACGCCCACCTGACAGACTTCAACGTTGCTACAATAATCAAGGATGGAGAGAGGGCCACGGCCTTAGCTGGAACCAAGCCCTACATGGGTAAGACTTTTTTTTTTGTACCTGTTATTCCTTCAGCCCTTGGAAACCTTTGTCACTAGCCTGGACCCAGATCTGTTTGTACTGTCTTGCCAACTCCTATGGTCCTAGTCACGACTATGACAAGACCGATCTGGAACCGTATCACTAACATACTGTGTAAATATCCATTCGTGTTTGATGGTCTCGTGTAGGTGTAGCCTAGCTGACTGACTCTGTCTGTGTTGCATCTCCTCCAGCCCCAGAGATCTTCCAGTCCTTTGTGAGCGGGGGGGTGGGTTATGCCTTTGAGGTGGATTGGTGGTCACTCGGCGTGACGGTTTTTGAGGTGCTGCGTGGATGGGTAAGGAAAGACATTATGGGAAGTGGAGCTGTTCTTGAGTAACGAAAACTGAAGCTTACTGTATGTGGTTAATACTATCTTCTTTCAATTTCTCAGTCTGTCTATGCTTTCTTCCCTCTCTCTCTCTCTCCCCCATCTCTCTCTTACTCTCTCTCTCTCTCTCTCTTTCTCTCTCTCCCCATCTCTCTCTTACTCTCTCTCTTCCTTAATCCTCCCCCTCTCTCTTCCGTCCTCCTCCCTCTCTCCCCCTTCCCTCTCCCTCTCACCCTCTCTCTCGCTCTCTCTCTCTCGCTCTCTCCCTCTGTCAGAGGCCCTATGAGATCCATGCCAGTAACTCAGTGGAGTCTTTAATGCAGCTCTTCAGTACAGTCAGTGTGCAGTACAACTCCACCTGGCCCAAGGATCTGGTTCATCTCATGAGGAAGGTAAGTGGGGAGTGGAAGTGGGAAGGAGAAAGATGAGCGGAGGGGATTTCGATTTTTGATTTATTACAATCCCCATTAGTCGATGCCAATAGCAACAGCTAGTCTTACTGGGGTCCAAGAAGAGCGGCGAGCAGAGGAAAGGAGAGTAAAAGTGAGGAGAGGAGATGAGGGGCAGAAGTGGAGAGATGGGCTGCTGTAGAGGGGAGAGTTGTCAGGGGAAAGTCTACAGTGGAATGTCTAGAGTGGAGTAGAGAGTCGAGTCAGTGGTCAGAAGACATTGGGGGGGCTCACAAAAGTATTTGAGGTGAAAGTGGATGGAGGGAGAGTTTCCTGAGGCTGAGGGGAACAGAGGGAGAGATTTAGAGATATAAGGACGAGGAGAGACAAATGGAGTGACAGGGAGTCAGAGTAGTGAGGGACTACTCTCTCTAATCTGTGCGTGTCTGCTCCAGTCAGAGCCAACGAGGCTCCAGGGCGATGGCATCTGTATCTTCCGCTTGGCTGCGGATCGATTACCATGTCTGAACCCCACCTAGACGGACCTAACCAGCCCTCTGGGAGAAATGACTCGTCTGAATTTTCAGAGTGGGAGAATTTGGAGAGAGATGGTTGACATGGCAACCGAACTACATCCCCAAATCATTTCTCCTAGGTTTATGTTAAGCTATCCCACGGCGAAACTTAACAGCTGTTCTATTTCAAATAATTGTTTCGATGTCTCACAAATGGGGATTCACTCTAGAAGATTCACTAACTGAAGAACCAATCACAGCGTCTGTTGGAGAAGCTCTCCTCAGTGCGACTAGATCACGGTCTCCTACTGAACTGTTCTCGGGCGAAACCGTGAGGTTAAAGCTGCAGAACGTAGGACCTCAGCTCCTGTCGATAGTGTTGAGTACTGACCGAGAGGAAAGTTTTGCTTAGAGTATAAATAGTTTTCTACTCCTCAGTCTCCGGTGGTAGCTAGCGTCACAAGCAAGCCCCAGGTAGTTGAGCCGTCACTGGCCAACGTGCTGCGTCACAGACCGACACTTCTCTTCCTGGGAAGACAGAGCGCATTTCCGCCTCCATCTTCCAGATGTTTTACGTGTCTGCTGCATATTCATTAGAGGAGCCATTGACGGATGTAGAGAGGGCAACACACTGGCACCAGGGTTTTTTAGCGGCAGGGAGAGGGCATCACACTGGCACCAGGGTTTTTTAGCGGCAGGGAGAGGGCATCACACTGGCACCAGGGTTTTTTAGCGGCAGGGAGAGGGCAACACACTGGCACCAGGGTTTTTTAGCGGCAGGGAGAGGGCATCACACTGGCACCAGGGTTTTTTCGTGGCAGGGAGAGGGCATCACACTGGCACCAGGGTTTTTTCGCAATGCAAAACCCCCAGGCAAAACAGCAGGCTGCGAACACACCATTTAGTTCTCCTTACAGAGGCCGACAGTGGGGGATGTGGTCCTTCGCTGCTACCGCATCCAGGTCCCATCCACCTGATTCCCCTGGGAAGAAGGGTCACCTGACCTAAGGGTGCATTCCTAGCAGTAGAGAGGGGCAGCAAACAGGTCACTCACTACATGTTCTGGCCTGTCCCCAAGTGTCCCCCGTGCCACAGCTCTCCCTCAGCGCATTCACAAGCACCTGAGGCAAAAAGACAAATGATCATTCACCCCATTCTGGACCTACTTCAACAGATAACTGAGAAAGTACACGTTTCACATTCTTACGCTCAAAGTGCTGTCTCGCTCTATTCGTCGAGGCGATGTTACTCAATGCTTATTTTCACATAAGTATTCTGCCAGCACACGGGACGTTTCTCAGGTGTGCCTTTCAAGACACAGCCTGCGAATACCTCGCTGTCCCCTTCGGGCTAGCACTAGCATACACAAACGTTCAGCAAGTGTGTGGAAGCAGCCCCAACACAGGAGAAAGCGGTATGCGACATGACTTCCCTTTTAACCCATCTCACCGGCCAAACGTTAGCCTATTATCATGAAAGAAGATGACTGAAAATGTGTCATTGGCTTTATTACTCTGATTGGTTAGAGATGACTAAATCGCTGATTACTTTGTTTTGTACAACACCGCTCATTTTGACGTCACCACAAACAACTTCAGTCTCAGACTGAAGTATGTAGCGAACGATAGAGCAGCAGATTAATTCAGTTTGAGTTGTCAGGCAAGGATTCTCTCTTTCATCGGGCTACACTATTGGACAACCACATCACGTTGTTCCGATAGTGCCTCTCCCACTCGGTCACGCTCAAAACCTGCCTCTGAGTGCTGGGATTGATTGCGTCCCCCATCTCAGTTGTACCGCTAGGACGACTGAGAATAGAAGAGAGCTCACCTCTTCTCATTATGCGCAACTCATTTCCTGGGTGTACTGAATGTAGGAGTAGACTTATTGTCCAGAGGGAATCCACTTTACGGGGATTGGAGACCCCATCCACTGTAGATCTCTTCGCATCGAACAAAGACACACACTGTCCGTTGTTCCTAGCAGGAGATGCACCACTGGGGTTGGACCCACTGACACCTCCTTGGCCAAGGGTGATGATTTACGCTTTTCCTCCTCTCTGCTTGATACTCCCCACTCTGGACAGCGTGAGGGGAACAAGGCTTATCCCTCCTCTCGATAGCCACTCGATGGCCATGGAAGCTCTACTCTCCTGCTTTACAATAAGCCCAGGCTGCTACCATTAGGATCTTTTGACCCAAAGCGAATAAAGATGTTTTCCACCCTCACCCAGAAACCATGGCCCTCTGGGCCTGGCCCGTGAGAGGATGCGACGGGCTTGCCAATCGGAATCATTGAGACTATCCAGAGTTCAAGGGCCTCTTCGACACGCTCACTGTATGGAAACAAGTTGTGCGTTTTTGAGAAGTGTTGTGAACAAATAGCCTTCAGATAATTCCTTACCGATGCTCAGTATCCAAGGTTTTATGCTTCTTGCAGGACATTTTAGGCAGAGGGAAGACATTTTCATTTTCCACTGGTTAAGGTCTATTTAACTGCTATCTCGGCCTGTCATATAGGCTTGGACAGTAACATAGTAGGGATACGCCCTCGGTTATGTCGTTTTTCTGAAGGGAGCACGTTGCTTATGCCCAGTTTCCAAGCCTTAAACCCCATCTTAGGACCTGTCTATTGTGCTTGAGGCAATTTTGCAGCAGCCTTTTAAGCCGCTGGATAGTGTGGTAGTAGTGACTGACCTTACATCAGCAAAGCAAGTGAGTGACCTGCATGATTTGTCAGTCCACCATTCGTGCCTACAGTTTGCCCCGGTGTTATCCAAGGTAACATTGTTACCCATCCCCGCCTTTATGCCTAAGGTCAGAGGCAATTAAAATGGTCTCTTCTTAGAGCTTATGGCTTTCCAGCCGCCGCCCTTCACTTCTACGGAAGAAGAACGTCTCCACCATTTATGTCCAGTGCTTTGACAGAACGAGAGCATGTCGAAAGAGTGACCAACTCTTCGAGTGGGCCCCTCTCTTGTCAACGGCTATCCCATTGGACAGTGGAGGCTATTGTATTGCCTTATAATAGCAAGGGTTTGCAGTCAGGGTTGAAGAGTAACTGATTGCAGTTACCGTTTTCTTGTAATCAGTAATGTTACAGGCAAAAAATTGTAATCAGATTACATATACTTTTGAAAAACTACATGATTACTTCTGGGATACTTTTAGATTCAAGATACATTATGACATCTTTCTGTTTTCTCAATGACACTCAATTCAGCATTGGAAAAGGGCACAAATTTAAGTTTGTTCGTCCTGAACGAGTCTGACCGCAAGTACATGACCACTATGATGACATGTCAAATGCGTTTGATGGATGCTTTTTGTCTTCTTCTGATGCCTCTTAAGAGGAAAGTAATTCAAAAGTAACTGAAAGTTATCAGTTTATCTTACTGAGTTTGGGTAATCCAAAAGTAACTTTACTGATTACAATTTTGGACGTAACTAGTAACATAACTATAACTAGTAGTTGTAACGGATTACATTTAGAAAGTAACCTACCCAGCCCTGTTTACAGCCCCGGGAGGGCCTGAGGGCTCATTCCACCAAAGGTATGGTTACCTCTTGGGCACTGTTCAAATGCATCTCTTTGCAAGAGATTTACGATGCGGCATGTTGGGCCACCCTGGTTTTGTGATAATGTGAGTGAGATGACTCACTGCATTTCCATGCTCGCAAGGAAGAGAGGCATGAGTTTTTAAACTTTGTTTCCATTGAACATGCCATACAAATAAAGGAATTATATTAAGAGTGCCTTGATCCTCCTTTCATTTGGAAGAGAGGCATGCTTGAGAATGACCAGAGGCGGGGCGAGTTGCGCCTTATAAGGCGGGGAGGGGCTCACCTCTTCTCCAACTTTACCTGCCTGTCTCCAAAAGATGCTGTGATTTGGTTCTTCATTTCGTGAATCTGCTAGAGCGAATCCCCATATGTGAGACGTCTATCTCACATTGTCATAGAACCGGGGTTTCGTAAATACCCTAGATTTCCCTTCATTGTAGATACAATACTATTGATACAAGTTTATTGTATCCCTGACAATGATCTCAATCCTTATCTAATTAAATGTATGCTAATCGTGGTGGCGTCTTTATTTTGGATTGAAAAGGCACCTGATCCCTGTACTGTAAGACTGTGGCTGATTTAAGAGTGCCCCCTAATGTCGATACTACCTAGATTATTGGATCTGATTTTAACATTCAACCTGTTTAGTCACAAGCCATAAGGTTTTTCAATTCAATACGACTTTATTAATCCCTGCGGAGAAATTAGAAAGCAATGTAGTGGATAATGTAGAGGTGATAGTGTTTGAGACTTTAATGGAACTAAATGATGTATAGTATAATCTGTGTGTGTGTGTGTGTGTGTGTGTGTCTCCCAGCTGCTGACGGTGAACCCAGAGCATCGTTTCTCCAGCCTGTCTCACATGCAGACAGCTCCCTACCTCTCTGACATCAACTGGGACGCTGTGTACGAGAAGAAGATAGAGGCTGGCTTTGTCCCTAACGTAAGTATCTATCACATGGGAGCATAGAATGCAGTGTGCTGCGTTTTCACCTTTTTATGGACTGTAAACACTGATTCACACTTCACACATACAGTATATAAGATTAACTACATTATCTCATCTTGTTCATTTATTCAGACAAATAAACGTACACATGTAGTCTTATACATAATCCAGTCTCTCACACTCGTTACATTCTGTGAAATGTCCAGTATTTGCTTCGCTGTTATTATTTATATTATTATTTAATCCCTGTACATATCTACCTCTAATACTCCAGTATCCCTGCACATTATACACGTGGTACTGGCACTGACCTTGTATATTCATGGGTTGCAATTTGCGTCATTATTGTTTTGAACGTTCCTTTTAGTACGGATGTTCAACTGAGCATTCTACTCGATGCATCCTCATTGGGCGCTGATGAAGATTAGGTCTAAAGTGCATTACTGTGGCTTGAAAACACATTACATTTCAAAAGAAGGCAAATAATTAGTAGGAAAACCTTTTGTCATCATTTAAATGATGGACTTTAGATG
This sequence comes from Oncorhynchus mykiss, assembly GCF_013265735.2. Taxonomy (NCBI): domain Eukaryota; kingdom Metazoa; phylum Chordata; class Actinopteri; order Salmoniformes; family Salmonidae; genus Oncorhynchus; species Oncorhynchus mykiss. The sequence goes on from NC_048565.1 coordinate 64,936,080, forward strand.
GACTTTAGATGCGTTATAACGTTAGCTAGCTAGCTAAGATTGAGGGTAGACCTCCAGATTTTAGCTAGCTAACATTAGCATTGCTAGCTATTTTTTATTAACTTTGCTCGCTAATGACAACATTGCCAGCCGTCTAAAGTATATTGACAACACGATGATGATGGCAAAGTTGTTTCCTGCTAAATATGTGTCTACTTTAGCAATGGCATCGTATTCCCAAGCCCCTATAGTGTAATTTAGACTAAACAGTCATTAGCCCTGGTTCTACTTTTGAGCATCAATACTGCTGTGGTGTCTGTAGAACGTTGATAACAAAGGCAACCGACACGACCGAGGGACATTTGTGCAACCCGTAAATAGCTTCCTCTCTTATTACTATTACTTTTTTATATTGAATACTGCACTGTTGGCTAGGGCTTGCAAGTTAAGCACTTCACTGTACTGAAATAAATAAATATAAATAACTATAATAAGTCTATTGTAGCCAATAAACTATGCTAGTCCATTTTATTCATGCTGTGGAGTGTGTGTGTGTGTGTGTGTGTGTGTGTGTGTGTGTGTGGATTTAGGTATATAGTTATTCATTAGTGTACTGTGTGTGTCTTGGTTCCACAGAAGGGCCGTCTGCATTGCGACCCCACCTTTGAGCTGGAGGAGATGATACTAGAATCTCGTCCCCTCCACAAGAAGAAGAAGAGGCTGGCCAAAAACAGGTCACGGGAAGCCAGCAAGGATTCCCAGTCTGTGAGTGTCACATCAACCAGTCACTACTGACTGTACCTGGGTCATGTTAATCAGAATCACTTTATTCGCCAAGTACATTTAACACATACCCAGAATTTGACTTAGGGAATAGGTGCTGCCAGCAATAGACAATGTACAAACAGAATACAGACAAGTCAACCAAATGGAAGGAAACATGGAGGGACTACCTGAATTTGTCCAATTAGAAATGTTCTATGTTGCCCCAAAAAATGTTAAATAGTGCTAGGACAGTGTGGCAGATCTGGTTTACACAGTGTGCAGGGATGGCAGTCTGTAGCCTCCTCTTCCCCAGTTGTTATTTTTCTCCCTTCATTTCATGAATATCATGAATATCTTTGTCTTAAAGGCCGGTTATTTTCTTATATGATTACAGTATTATAAGAAATCCACCTTATCTGTGATTGCGGCCATTATTTAACATGGATTTTAGACAATCCATATGTATGAGCTGTGCCAGGTTTTCATTGGCCAAGCCCCTCATTACGAGCACCACATTATTAAAGTCGACCTTCGGTGTTATCAAGAGTGATCTCTGGGCGCTGTAAAAGCAGTAAAGCTTGTATCTTCTAACAATAGGCCCCCATCGTACTCCGGGCCTGAGCAGTCTTCTTGTGTGCGAGGGGGCTCAGTTATTACCTAGATGATTAAATTATGAAGCCATCAGTGGTGATGTCATGCCTCCAAGTGCTTTCGGAAATATGAGCTTCTATTTTTGTCCTGTGCCAAACAACCAATTTGAGGGAAAGCACACAAACATATCACTGGGCGTGATTTAAAGGAGGGAAGAAGGGGGTGTTTGTAATCTTTCAGGTCTCACTGGTGATTGATTGAGGTGAGGTTGATCTCGTACTTCATCATTGTCGACCTGTGTGGGTGATGATGATAATGGCTATTCTCTTTCCTTCACTGCCCTCAGGAGAACGACTACCTACAGGAGTGCCTTGAAGTCGTGCAGTCAGAGTTCATGATCTTCAACCGCGAGAAGTAAGACCACAAACCAAACCCTTCGCCTGGAGACAAATCAGAACATATTAATGTTAAACCTTTGTGGAATGCTTTTTTTAAAAAAGTGGTACGCATGAGGCTGAGATACCACCTACATAAGGACTATATGACACCTGACACACACGACGTGAATAGATATTTATAAATGTTTGTTTCACCTGACCCAAGCATTGTTAGCTCTATAATAATATACTAAGATTATATAAACGCAGAACCAATTACTGAACCTGGGAGACGAATACAAAACATATTAATATTACATCATTCTTAGCTCTGTAGTGGCAGAAATTATTCACACTGCTTTACTTTTTCCACGTTTTGTTGTTACTGCCTTAATATAAAATTGATCAAATGTAGATTTTGTGTCACTGATCTACACACAATACCCCATAATGTCGAAGTGGAATGTTGTTTGAAGAACATTTTTCAAATTAATAACAAATGTGAAGCTGAAATGTCAATAAGTATTCAACCTCTTTCTTTGTGGCAAGCCTTAAGTTCAGGAGTAAAAATGTGCTTAACAAATCACATAGTAAGTTTCATGGACTCATTCTTTGTTCAATTATAGTGGTTAACATACAATTATCTGTAAGGTCCCTCAATTGAGTATTGAATTTCAAGCACAGATTCAACTACAAAGACCAGGGAGCTATTTCAATGCCTCAAAGAAGGACACCGATTTGTAGATGTGTAAAAAAAAAAAACAGACGCTGAATATCCATTTGAGCATGGTTAAGTATTAATTCAGCTTACACCCAGTCACTACAAAGATACAGGTGTCGTTCCTAACTCAGTTGCCGAAGAGGAAGGAAACTGCTCCTTCACTCTAAGGTCAATGGTGATTTTAAAACAGTTACAGGGTTTAATTGTTGTGATATGAGAACTGAGGATGGATCAACAACACTGCAGTTACTCCGCAATACTAACTTAAATGACAGAGTGAAAAGAAGGAAGCCTGTTTGCAACAAGGTACTTAAGTAATCCTTCAAAAAAATTGGCAAAGAAATTCACTTTTTTTCCTGAATACAAAGTGTTATGTTTGGGGCAAATCCAACACAACACGTTACTGCATCGTGTTGTCATCAGCAAGTACTAGGGAGTTTTTTTAATTTGTATTATTATTAATTATTCTTAATTTTATTTTTGTACCCCTTTTTTCTCCTCAATTTCGAGGTAATTGTTTAGTAGCTACTATCTTGTCTCATCGCTACAATTCCCGTACGGGCTCGGGAGAGACGAAGGTTGAAAGTCGTGCGTCCTCCGATACACAACCCAACCAACCCACACAGTGCGCATCCAACCCGGAAGCCAGCCGCACCAATGTGTCGGAGGAAACACTGTGCACCTGGCAACCTTGGTTAGCATGCACTGCGCCCGGCCCGCCACAGGAGTCGCTGGTGCGCGAACCCAGGGTCTCTGGCTGCAGTACAGCACCCTTAACTACTGCGTCACCCGGGAGGCCCTGTACTAGGGAATTTTTATTAGGATAATCCTAGAGGAAAACCTGGTTTAGTCTGCTTTTCAACAGCAACTGAGAGACAAATCCACCTTTCAGTAGGACAATAACTTAAAACACAAAGTCCAATCTACACTGGAGTTGCTTACCAAAACAATATTGAATAGCAATGATCGACAATCAACTTGACACAGCTTGAAGAATTTTATAAAGAATAATGGGGAAATATTGTACAATCCAGGTGTGCAAAGCTCTTTCATACCCAAAAAGACTCCTACAAAGTATTGACTCGGGTGTGAATACTTATGTAAATTAGGTAATAAAATCTAGGGTATTGTGTGTAGATGGGTGAGAAAGAAAATCTATGCAATAAATGTTTTAACTCAGGCTGTAACACATCAAAATTTGGAATGAATCAAGGGGTATGAATACTTTCTGAAGTCACTGTATATGAGGCCTCCCACTCTTTCTATTCTGGTTAGGGTCAGTTTGCGCTGTTATGTGAAGAGAGTAGTACACAGCGTTGTACGAGATCTTCCGTTTCTTGACAATTTCTCACATGGAATAGCCTTCATTTCTCAGAACAAGAATAGACTGACAAGTTTCAAAGTTCTTTGTTTCTGGCCGTTTTCAGCCTGTAATCGAACCCACAAATGCTGATGCTCCAGATACTCAACTAGTCTAAAGAAGGCCAGTTTTATTGCTGCTTTATTCAGCACAATAGTTTTCTGCTGTGCTAACATAATTGCAAAAGGGTTTTCTAATGATCAATTAGCTTTTTTAAAATGATAAACTTGGATCAGCTAACAAAACGTGCTATTGGAACACAGGAGTGATGGTTGCTGATAATGGGCCTCTGTACGCCTATGTAGATATTCCATAAAACATCAGCTGTTTCCAGCTACATAAACAGGTGGTCTCAGACCGAACTGCGATCTGTACCCCTTTGTAACTGTAGACCGAGAGATGGCAGGCCAGAACACAGGGTGAACTGTTGGCTGCCACTCTCTGCCGCAGGGGGCGTACCCCTGGGTCAGCCCCGGTTTTTCCCTACAGGGGAACCAACTGGGCGGGACCTTGATGTGGCTGCAGCGAAGGACCGTTTTCCCAACTGTCGTCCCCGAACTGTGGGATCGATGCCCGCTGTACCAGCCTGGGATTCCTGTGGAAAGCCCTGTTGACAGTGAATTGCCTTCTCCCTGCCACTAAGCCTTGGTTCGTGGAGGGGTCGACCAGGTAGCCACAATTCTCCAGTCTAGGAGGCAGGAAGAAGTTGAGGGCTTCGCCCTCCTTCTTTCAAAGTTTGCACTTCTGCCACAAATGGCGGTGACAGCCGGCCAAAACAGTTCCTTCGGCTGCTTTCTCCTTGTCTGACAGGTTAGATAAGTTGAGCCACAAGGCTCTCTCCCATACCGCTCCAGCCTTGAATGGCGCTCCTGGAGGCTCGGAGCTTGAGGACTCTGATGACACAGATCTAATCACAAAGGTCTGGTTTAGGCTTGCAATAGCTAGGAGATTATGTAGCCTGTTAAGCCGTACAGAATGTGTAGGCCTAGAGGTAACGGCTTGCACCTCCTCATCCTCTTCCTCCTCCGCTGCCTGGAGGAGGTCAGTCATACCCTCGCCATTGTCTTCGTCGATGACGAGGTCCAATTCCCCCTTCTCCGGGGCCAATGTCTTTGGGATAGCCATCCATGACATCTTCCCATGAAGGCTGGGTCTGCGAGGCAGTCTCCCCACTCAAGTTCAGTGTGGGAGACTAACCACATCGGGCTGCTCTGCGAACTCTCCGTCGGAGGGTGTTAGCAGCAAAAGAAAACACAATGGACCCATGGCCAGTGGTCATAGAACGCTGTTCCGCGTGTTCGAGACCCAGGCAGTCGGGTATAGTTTCCCTGCATATGGTTGCTCCACATAGGCATGGGTGTGCCGATGCTGAAGCAGGGGCCGGGGCCTTGCTCGGGAACCCCTTGGGCTGAGCTAGCAGGCTCTATGGCTACAAAAACAGCTAATCCAAGAACAAAGTGAAAAGTAACTAGTGTTCGGCCACTTGGGCAAGTAGCCTAGCTAGTTAACACAGTGATAGTCGGAGAAGCTAATCTTTTACCAATGTCAATGTAGCTAGTGTTCGCCATTTAGGTTAGTAGCCTAACTAGTAAGCACAAAGTTAGCTAAAGAAAGCTAGCGCCTTGTTGGTCTTGCGAAGAACAAATGCATGTCTCATGACCGATAAGCAGAAACGCTAGGACGGTTGGTTTAGTCAACGTGGCACCGGAGTGAGTTGAACTAAATGAGAGAGCGAGCTTCCAGGTAGAAAAACTAGTCGGTAGGATAGGTAGCCTTACAGCGAGCAAGCCCGGTTAGCTAAGCCTTGCAGGTGAGCTAGCTAAAGCTCAGCAGCTAGCCTTGTGATGTTAGCTACAACAGGAGATGAGGGAAGAAAAGCAGTGAAGCTAATTCTTACCCTAAGTAAAAATCATTTCAGTAAATTCACCCAACACAAAATACGAGAGCTGATAACCCTGCGCTCGGCATCATAACCTTGACGGCACACATGTGAATAGTTAAATTGGAAAACAGGTCAAGCCGTGCTGAGGAGAGCTAGATATAACTCTTCTGAGAATAAGAGAGGTGAGTGATTGGGGCGGGCGAGTGGCTCTTTAGTATGAGGGGAGCGGCTCCCTCATTCGCCACTCGACATGTCTATCTCCTTAGAGATTCTGGTGAATCCCACTTGTGAGATATTTAAACTAACAACTGAAAGAGAACCCCAGGGTCTAATGAAAAGCTTATTAACATTAAAATCATTGTTAACTTATATAATCTTATCATAGAGCTTTGACCATTATTTGCAATGGTATCTATTCCTTATAGAACAGTGATGCAATATGTGGTCATCATATCAAGGGTTAAAACGTGGTAGAATGAATTAGCCTCATATTAGTTTTCCGTTTCTGCCATTTTTAAGTTTTATGGTGAATAACTGTTTATATTCTGCATCCTTCCTGACCATGTAGCTTCCAGTGACACTGACATTCCTCTATTAGTGCTGAGCAATTAACCCATTTTTTATTTAAACTTTCTTATTAAACAATTAATTCACCGACGTTGGTTCAATTAGATCAATTCCATTAAGTTATTTTTTTTCTCTAGAGAGAAATCAAATAATTAATGAGAGAAATCAAGTCAAGAACTATGTGGGACGCTGGGCTGAAGAGCGATTTGGTTTTCATTAAGCAAATATTCAACCTAGTTCAGCACAGAAACGTGGTAATTGACTACAATGAACATAATCCATTGCACCTGTTCTTTCTGTCTCAGACAGATACACTTTTATGCCTGCTACTTCAGGTTAGATCCGCATAGACCGCATTAGAGAGGAATGTACAGTACACAACACAATGATGAGAGGGACAGAGACAATTCGTGAAAGTATGCCTTATCTATTTTGAAGAACTAGTAAAAAAAAATTGCGAAAAAGCTCTGCAGCATACTCAGTCAGACTAGCCAAGCTAAATAGGATGACTAAAGACAGTACAGTATGGGGAGCACAGAGATAACATTAGATGGTCTGGCTGCTACTGCCTGAGCCGAGATGAGATGACGACTTTAAGGAATGCAAGGCAGTACAGTATAAATAACTGAAATATATTATTATTTCATAGTAATTTCCTATTTATGTCTACTTAATGTGGATTTGACAGAGAATGGAATATTTTCAATGTTTTGGCAATTGAATGTTAACTAATTTCCATTCAAAAGCAAAAAATAAATCAATAAATAAAAGCTAAAATCATTTTGTCATTATAAAAATAAAATAAAGCTATTATTTTTTAAATAATTATACCAAAACCAAACCGGTCTCAAAAACCACTAGTATTCTGCAAAGTGGTCATCAAAATATATTTTGATTTGTTTAACACATTTTTGGTTACTACATGATTCCATATGTGTTATTTCATAGTTTTGATGTTTTCACTATTATTCTATAATGTAAATAGTTAAAATAAATGAAAACCCTGGAATAAGTAGGTGTGTCCAAACTTTTGACTGCTACTGTATGTTACATGGATTTATTAGACTTTTTAAAATGGCTTGTAGGCTATGTGTGGAAGCCAGGAGATGCTAAATGTGTTTATGTTAATTAACTGTCAATTACCTTGAGACCGACAGTTATTTGCTTGACAATCACCGGCTGATGAAATTTCGTAACCGCCACAGCCCTATATGGGACTGCTCTGTGATCATGAGGGAGAGAATATTGGTTCAGCCCTGATCTAAATTAATACCTCATTCATTATTTACCAGTGTCTGAGATTGCAGCATAATTTGGAATTCTTCCTGCATGGCAAATGGAGTTTCTTTATTGCTCTAATTTAATGGAGCTTGAGTTCTATTTTTACTACTTGGGCATCATTTCTGAACAGAGAGTATATCATAGTCTTTAGACTCCCACTATGTATTTTAATCACAAATGGGCTTTTCTCTCTATTCCGTGTGTGTGTGTCTGCATCTGTCTCTCAGGTTGAAAAAGAGTCAGGAGGAGGGTGCAGAGGGAGGGGAGTGTGAAGGAGCTGCCGAGGGGGGTGATGATGGTGATGGAGACGGATCCGGAGAGGCTGAGGGAGGCACAGAGGATGAGGATCCCGAACCCGAACCTGAGTCCTCCTCCAAACTGAGCATGTGCGGATCGGTCTGCTCCTCTCCTGGAAGCTCCTAGCACCGCACCGCCACCTGGTGGTCTCACAGGCTGGTGTGTGTGTGTGTGTGTGTGTGTGTGTGTGTGTGTAACCATGCCTATAACCTCTCCTATGTAGCCATGATGACTGTGGGAACAGGGACGCACAGCAGGACACAAAACAATACACAGCAGGACACAAAATGGCTCCCCTATTTCGTCTTCTGTAGCATCCGTCGTTAAGGCATGAATGGGACTGCAGGTTCCAGAGCGGTCCTGCCCTCCGCGCCCCTAGAGTAAGCGCTAACTCTCTTCTATGCAACGTACAGTATAGCATGAAGGTAGGGAGGGGATAGCAAGCAGCAGTAGCCGCAGACACAGTATATGAGCCTGATGACATACAGAGCAATAGGAGCCAGGTTTAAGAGTGTAAGATATTTTTTTAGCAGAGCCTCCCTGCTCTTTCAGCCTCGACTAGATGTAGCTCCCACTGCAAACTCACATGCTGAATTATTCAAATAGAGTTAGGCACTCTTTGTTTTCTTTGCCTGTGTAGCTCTTTCAATCCCTCTCATTCTCTCTGTGCACCCTATTCGGAACTACAATAGTACTGTTGGGTTACCTTCCCCAAATGCCTTTCATTTCAATGATAATATATAATTGTATCACAATGCCAATATACAGTGTAGTGCACATAGAAATAGGATTACTATTATATTATTATGTTCTATGTGATTCTATTTCTAAGGTAGTGCAGTGGATAGAGACTTTAAGAGGTTAATACTGTTTCCAGTCTCAGAGAGTGAGCCTTATTAGCAAATAATACTGTATGGGCCATTAAGGATAAGGAGTTTTTGCAAGTGTAAATAAATCACTAGTTCAATACTGTAAAACCACTTTAAATGGTGTTGATTGTTAATCAATAGCCATTCATCACACGTAATTATATCTACATTATGCATCAGCATGCCAGTTTGATTTTCCTACAGCGATTACGCTCCTCCACCAAAACATATTCCCCTACGGTGTTAGATTTCCAAAGGCCCTAAGTACAACTGCGGTGTAAATGGAAGGTTTCCCTCACCATCGATCTCTGTGACTGTTGCCAAGATGCTGTTCTTCTCACACTGTTCCATTGTGGGCTACATGCTCGTACTGCTTTAGTTCTTATCTGTTAAACACAAACCTTGTCACTAGCAGGGGATCAGTCGTTCTAGTCATTCTATTTCTATGGATCAGAAATGATCAACTTCTTTTGAATAGCTACAAAAGAATCCCGTAATTGATTATTATCCTTTAATAGACAACAATAGCTATAACCTAGTGGAATTTGACAATTGTCTCGATCATTTCATATCGAAAATTATCATTGGGCAGTGTTTTGAGTTGTGTAGTTGAAACTTTCACCTAGTAGAGACAGTGGTACATTTAAGGTGGTGCCATTTACTCTCAGCATGGGCATCTGGGAACATGTAGCATAGTCCGCCTTAAAACCCTAAGGCCTAACAAAGTAACACGTGTAAATAGACTAGCCTAACTCTCCACAGTTTTATGTGGGACTTCTTACTAAATTAACGTAAATGTTACTAAATTAAGAGTTGTATGAAGCCAAACCTTCATACATTGTTGTACTGATCTTATTTCCAAGTGTGCAGGCACAACTTGTAGGCACATATGCCAAAGCTTTTCTACCATTTGCATAGCCATTTCTTAGGAACTTTGAGTGTGTGAATGTATGTTTCCTCTCTGTTGTGCATAGAACCACTGTTCCTTCAGCAAGTGAAAATACAATCATTTGTATACAACCATTTTATTGTGATTATAGATAAATGAATGTTTTTTGGGAGGAATTAAATAGTATTTAATTATATAATAAAAAATCAAGATGCCTCTTAAAGGTGAGGTGGGAAAAAAGTGCAGTTTTCCTATAAAAATAAGCGCATTAACTACAACGATAGTGTCTCGAACCCTGCATGTACCTCTATTCAAGGTTTTATTCTGATTTTGTAGGAGAGCCAAATGCTAGGGTTTTCATGGCTTACAGTATGTGCACATGCAAGCTTCGGCCATAGAGATGGATAGAGATCTTTACTTGGCAATAATCTGTTTTTTCATGGACATTGCTATTGAGGGCTTCCTCAATTTTAAAGTAGTCAACTGGGTGGGGATTCCTATGCTTGGGAGGAATAAGTTAATAATCAGAGCATTTGCTTCTACTTCAAATTGGATTACCTGGTTGGTAAATGGCTTTAATTAAACTGTATCAATGCCATTAGTGGCCACAATAAATAAATTACACACAAGATTTGGTTCAGGACTCCTGCACTGCAGGTGGTGGTAAATCACCAATATAAGCTGTATGCATTTTTTCAAACACAAAAGAAGAAGAAATTTGACCACTTCAATGGCGATGCCCATGCTCTCAGACGCTATAATGGGATAGATACCAAGATGAGTCGTCTAACTAAGTCTATGGCAGTAGCATACCTTGACCTTCGCCTCGTCCAATCAGTGTAGCCCTGCCCTGTTTGCCTGTCTATGTGATGTCTAGGTTTACTAAAAACAAGATTTACGACCTCCTACAACTGTACAAATCATTTATTCCCAGTGTTAAAAGGATGGTATAATATTTTAGATTGTATGCAGTAACTTTTGACATCCCGTAGTTTGTCTTAAGAATATGTTCAAGTGCACAGGCTTTTCCTTCCTTAAATGGATGTTTTAATAAGTCAGTAATTATACTCCAATGTGGGTAAGTTAGAGTTTTATGTGCTTAGTTATGTATATGGAAAAGGTATAAGCCCAAAGGTTTGGGGCAGTGTTTAAGTATGCCCTTAGATGGTCATGGCTATGTGAACAGTTTTAAATTGCTGCTAAATAACATACATACATATACAGTACCAGTCAAACGTTTGGACATACCTACTCATTCCAGTGTTTTTCCTTATTTTTACTATTTTCTTTATGGTAGAATAGTGAAGTAATATAATAGTGATAATAATAATAGTGGATAGTGTAGTCAGAAAAACCATCAAGCGCTATGATGAAACTGGCTTTCATGAGGACCGCATAGGAAAGGAAGACCGAGAGTTACCTCTGCTGAAGAGGATAAGTTCATTAGCGTTAACATTAGAGTTAACTGCACGTCAGATTACAGCCTAAATAAGTGCTTCAACAGACACATCAACATCAACTGTTCAGAGGAGACTGCGTGAATCAGGCCTTCAGGCCTGGTCGAATTGCTGCAAAGAAACCACTACTTAAGGACACCAACAATAAGAACAGACTTACTTGGGCCAAGAAACATGAGCAATGGACTTTACACCAGTGGAAATCTGTCCTTTGGTCTGATGAGTTAAAATTTGAGATTTTGTGTTCCAACCGGCGTGTTTTTGTGAGACACAGAGTAGGTGAACAGATGATCTCTGCATGTGTGGTTCCCACCGTGAAGCATGGAGGAGGTGGTGTGATGGTGTGTGGGTGCTTTTCTGGTTTAGAATTTTAGAATTCAAAGCACACTTAACCAGCATAGATACCACAGCATTCTGCAGCGATACGCCATCCCATCTGGTTTGCGCTTAGTGGGACTATCATTTGTTTTTCAACAGGACAATGACCCAACACACCTCCAGGTGGTGTAAGGGCTATTTGACCAAGGAGCGTGATGGAGTGCTGCATCAGATTACCTGGCCTCCATAATCACCCAACCACAACCCAATTGAGATGGTTAGGGATCAGTTGGACCACAGAGTGAAGGAAAAGCAGCCAGCAAGTGCTCAGCGTATGTGGGAACTCCTTCAAGACTAGATGTCCTGTTGAAAACAAATGATAGTGGGACCAGATGAGATGGAGTATCGCTGCAGAATGCTGTGGTAGCCATGCTGGTTAAGTGTGCCTTGAAATCTAAATAAATAACACAGTGTCACCAGCAAAGCACACCCACACCATCACACCTCCTCCACCATGCTTTACTGTGGGAACCATATATGCAGAGATCATCCGTTCACTCACACCACGTCTCACAAAGACATGGCGGTTGGAACAAAATATCTCCAGACTAAAGGAAAAATGTCCATCAGTCTGTCCATTGCTCATGTTTCTTAGCCCAAGCAAGTCTCTTCTTATTATTGGTGTCCTTTAGTAGTGGTTTCTTTGCAGCAATTTGACAATGAAGGCCTGATTCACAGTCCCCTCTGAACAGTTTATGCTGAGATTGTTCTGTTACTTGAACTGTGTGAAGCATTTATTTGGACTGCAACTTCTGAGGCTGATAACTTTAATGAAACTATCCTCTGCAGCAGAGGTAACTCTGGGTCTTACATTCCTGTGGTGGTCCTCATGAGAGCCAGTTTCATCATAGCGCTTGATGGTTTTTGCGACTGCACTTGAAGAAATTTTCAAAGTTCTTGACATTTTCCGGATTGACTAACCTTCATGTCTTATCGTAATGAAGGACTGTCATTTCTCTTTGCTTATTTGAGCTGTTCTTGCCATAATATGGACTTGGTCTTTTACCAAATAGGGATATCTTTTATATTACCCCCATACGTTGTCACAACACAACTGATTGGCTCAAACTCATTAAGAAGGAAAGAAATTCCACAAATTAACTTTGAAGAATGCACACCTCTTAATTAAAATGCATTCCAGGTGACTACCTCATGATTTAGAGAAAGAGTGTGCAAAGCTGTCATCAAGGCAAAGGGTGGCTATTTGAATGATCTCAAATATAAAATATATTTTGATTTGTTTAACACTTTTTGGTTACTACATTATTCCATATGTGTTATTTCGCAGTTTTGATGTCTTCACTATTATTCTACAATGCAGAAAATAGTACAAATAAAGAAAAACCCGACTGAGGAGGTATTCTAAAACTTTTGATCAGTAGTGTGTGTGTATACACACACACACACACACACACACACACACACACACACACACACACACACAGTGTATTTGGAAAGTATTCAGACCCATTGACTTGTTCCACATTTTGTAAGTTACAGCCTTATTCTAAAATCGATTAAATAGTTGTTTTTCATCAAAAATCTACACACAATACCCCATAACGACAAAGCGAAAACAGGTTTTTAGAAATTTTTGCAAATGTATTAAAAACAGAAATACCTTTATTTACATAAGTATTCAGACCATTTGCTATGAGACTTGAAATTGAGCTCCGGTGCATCCTGTTTCCATTGATCATCCTTGAGATGTTTCTACAATGTGATTGGAGTCCACCTGTAGTAAATTCAATTGATTGGACATGATTTGGAAAACCACACACCTGCCTATGTAAGATCTCACAGTTGACAGTGGATGTCAGAGCAAAAACCAAGCCATGAGGTCGAAGGAATTGTCCATAGAGCTCCGAGACAGGATTGTGTTGAGGCACAGATCTGGAGAAGGGTACCAAAACATTTCTGCAGCATTGAAGGTCCCCAAGAACACAGTGGCCTCCATCATTCTTAAATGGAAGAAGTTTGGAACCACCAAAACACTTCCTAGAGCTGTCTGCCCAGCCAAACTGCACAATCGATGGAGAAGGGCCTTGGTCAGGAAGGTGACCAAGATCCTGATGGTCTCTCTGACAGAGCTCCAGAGTTCTTCTGTGGAGATGGGAGACCCTTCCAGAAGAACAACCATCTCTGCAGCACTCCACAAATCAGGCCTTTATGGTAGAGTGGCCAGATGGAAGCCACTCCTCAGTAAAAGGCACATGAGAGTCCGCTTGGAGTTTGCTAAAAGGCACCTAAAGGACTCTCAGACCATGAGAAACAAGATTCTCTGGTCTGATGAAACCAGGATTGAACTCTTTGGCCTGAATGCCAAGCATCACATCTGGAGGAAATTGGCACCATCCCTACGGTGAAGCATGGTGGTGGCAGCATCATGATGTTTTTCAGCGGCAGGGACTGGGAGACTAGTCAGGATTGAGGGAAAGAGAGATCCTTGAAAGAAACCTGCTCCAGAGAGCTCAGGACCTCAGACTGGGGCGAAGGTTCACCTTCCAACAGGACAACGACCCTAAGCACATAGCCAAGACAATGCAGGAGTGGCTTCTCTGAATGTCCTTGAGTGGCCCAGCCAGAAACTGGACTTGAACCCAATCAAACATCACTGGAGAGACCTGAAGAACCCGATCGAACATCTCTGGAGAGACCTGAAAATAGCTGTGCAGCGAAGCTCCCCATCCAACCTGACAGAGCTTGAGAGGATCTGCAGAGAAGAATGGGAGAAACTCCCTAAATACACGTGTTCTAAGCTTGTAGCGTCATACACAAGAAGTCTCGGCACCTAAAGGACTCTCAAAGGTGCTTCAACAAAGTATTGAGTAAAGGGTCTGAATACTTTTGTAAATGTGATTGTTTTTGCTTTGTCATTATGGGGTATTGTGAGTAGATTGATGGGGGGAAAAAACAATTATATATCACACCCTTGAAAAAAATTA